>NC_048287.1:17956993-18104493 GCF_009762535.1 Notolabrus celidotus | reverse complement strand
TGTTAAGGATCACAATTATTTAAAGCCCCTGATTTGCAGATCAACCAGGAAACAAGTTTTACATTACCCCAAGACCACCAAGAGAGATAGCAGCAGACTGATGACGAGAGAGAAAGAAAAGAGAGAGCACCAAAAGAGACAGGAGTGAGAGCCAGAGAGACAGACAGAGCGGGGAGAGAGACAACAAAGACAGGAAGACGAAAGAGAAAACCCAGGGAGAACGGGTGGAGAGAAATAAAAGTAGACAGAGAGAGAAAAGGGAGCAGCTGCCAAGCTCTGAGTGGGGTTAAGCATCACCACAAGTACAACCTAATAAGGTCTGAAAGTGTGCACGAACACACACATACACACTAAGATTTGGCCGGTGTTCAAAATCAGTGTTTCTGCAGTAAGCAACAGTAAGCAGTAACTCACATCTGCCTCCAGTGCCTCTAAAGCAGAATAATGTTGTGATGCATAATGTTGAAATACTGTAGAGGAGTTCTACTGACCTTACACTTCATGTTATCTGAAGACATTTCTGTTGTAGTCTTTCCAAGTTTTGTAAAGCTATTCAGTCCAAGCTTTCTTACCCACAGTTTTTCTATCTCATTCTGGAACAATAGCAGTTACCACACCTACTCACTCCACTACAGCTAGGTACCATTTTCTGCTCGGAGTCACTCAGACCTGCAAATTCAAGACAAAAAAAAAATGTGTTAACATCACTCCATTTAGATTCTACACATACTCACACATTGATGGTCACAGGATGTGTCGCAACATCAGCATGTATCTTTCACTGCTGTGTTTTGCTATGTTGTATGTTGACAGGCAAGACAAAAAAGAGATTTCTACCACCCTTGCTGTAGTGTGTGGGTGGTTTGTCTAGATACAGATTGTCTGGACTATGTGTACTTGAAGTCTAAAGATACATCAGCCTTTTTTTTCACCTTTTTTTTCTCAGGGTACAGAGTAGTGACAGAGAAAAAGTGTCATTTATTGTGTAGGCTAAAGTGTTTATGTTCAAATCTATGACTTTTGAACGATTACTGATAGATTTTAGTGTTAAATTCAATTTATTCAAATAAATGACAGACTTAGGAATAATAAAACAGTGAATCCAAGGCGCTTTTCAATAAGGTATAAAAGCTGATTCGTAATAAAAAACAAAACAAAAAACAGCGGCTCTCTGTGGCTTCCAATTCAATTCAATTTACTTTATTGGCATAAACAAAGACATGTTGTTGCCAAATCACATAAGATTCATACACATACATTACATGCTGTATATATTCATTACATATTATATATACTACATATTTGATATTTCTTCCATCTATCTCCTCTCCTAAGGGTTAAAGATACATGATCGCTGGATCCATAAGCTTCAGGCTATGGTTTATCCTAGTCTGAATGACATGATCAATATAGTCATATAGATTTGTCTTATGGAGCTGATGGACATTAGACAAATCATTAACCTGTGAAAAGTAAGGTTACTCTCTTTCACTGAAATGCCCTGATGAAGGCGATGTGTGGCCTAAACAGTAGTAATTTTATTTGTTCGATTATGAACTAGCCTTGCTTTAAAGCTTTTTTATTGACGAATGCCTTTGGTTCATTTTTGATTATTCTTGACCCCACCCGCCAACCCCTGCATTCATACCTCTCTGAGAACGTCGAAGCTCCCCATTTTCATCTTTTAAATGGTAGACATCAGTTGAGTTGGTCGATGGAATCGAGGCCCTATATGTATTCTCCACTCCATGCAGACCAACCCTCCACAAAAAGTATAATTGAGTATGTTTCTACAGTTTCTTTTTTCCTTAAGGACTCTTACAGTTGCCCCTTCAAGCATGGGCATACACCTATTATTCAAGTATTAAAACACTATCTACATTGTTGTAATGCACTTAACCTTTGAATTAACACAGCACCTAATTGAGTTTTTCTGCCTTGTCACTGTCGGAGTCTATGACATTTTCTTTTCTGTGTCTCAGTCCTTAAACGCTGCTGTATCCTTTGTTCCATTAAGTGTTTACTTCATGCCCCATCTCCAGTTTTGTAGATGTCTATGTTGTGGCCTTCAGTTTTTAGAATCTTAAACTATCCTGCCTTTTCTCTGCTATTTTCATCTCTGGTATGGGTTTCCCCTCTATAAACAAAGCATCGCCAAAATAACCAGACTTCTTTTGGCAGACTGATGTGATCACACTTGGTCCTCCAGAGTCTGCGATCAGAGCCACATCCATGGCAACAGTGTGCTATCAAAAAAATAACAGACTTTTTGTACAAAGGTTGGACCAATTGAAGTATTTTGCACAGATGTGTTATGATGTAATTTCAGCTTTAAAAAAATCTATTGAATATGGTTGAAAATGCAGGACCATACTTACTTAAAAATGCATCACTCATCCACAAAAGAAAACATAACTGGCCAAGGACTGTAGATGTGTGTAAGAGGAATGTGCATCTTTATTACTGAGAGTTCCTTAAATCCCTTCTTTAGTCCCACCAATCTGTTTAAACATTATTAATCCCCAGGAGCGTTTTACACCTGTTATTTTTTAGTTGAAACACAAACTGTACAGGCTCAATAAACAGGTACAAATCAAATTCTCTGGTCTGTGCAATAAGAAGTGATCTAGTTTTGAGACCAAATGCAAGAGAAAAACTCTGATTCACTTCTATTGGGCAGGTCTTAATGTCTTTTTAATGCTGTTATGTGAAAAGCTTAGCTCGTGCTTTCACCACCTTAGTATTCCTGTGTTTTCAAGTTAAATTGGGTGTCGAGAAAATCAACAGTGATAATATGAAGTCAATGGCCAAAGGTTAGATGAAAGGATTTGGTGGCGATCCATGTCTGTGTTTTCTATTACATGATTAAATTATCGGTAAGATGCTAGAAAAAATGTAATTCTTCCTTTGTAATTTCCATCCATGGGTTATTTTTCTTGGACAAGCAACTCCTCAATACAACTTAAAAACAAACAGGGGTCGTCACAGAGACTGAAGCGTTACAAATTGGACGGCAACATCTCTGTGGAAGGTCCAAACAAACTCAGCAAGTCAACCTTTCCAAGCTAAATAATAACTGTTGAGTCCCCAACAAGCACTAAGTGAGGAATGAATGTTGACGTTGCTGCTAGCAAACACAGCCCTTCTAGGTAACCTAAGAAGCCCAAAATGAAAACTTCAACTCCCAAAGTATTTAGACACTAAAAATTAAATCACACGTACACACATCAACACACATTAGGCAGGGTAGACAACTCCTGCCCCCTCTATCTTTTTCCTGGAGGCAAGGGAAAAGTAAAGGAGCCTTAAAAAACAAAATGAATCATGAGTGGAAGGAGAGATAGGGGAAAACTTTGTGTCCCCTCCTCACAGAGTGGTTATCACTTTCTCTCCCTGAGTGCCTATTCTTTCTCTCTCACTCTCTCCCTCTTTCTCTCTCGTGCTGTTTCCCCCCCTGAATGAAGATTAAAAGCTGATAGGAGATTGCAGAGACATGTTGCACTCCTGTTCTCTCTCACACACACACATGCATACAGATGGTAACATTAGCTCTTGTATAGCTGGGAGCTCCTGATGTAAAACACATGTTCCTGCCTCGGCACTGTGTGCCGGTGTGTCTACGGCTGTTTAAACCAACTTTATCGCTCCATCAGTTCAGAGACAAGGAACGATTCATTCAGAGAGAGAGAGAGAGAGAGAGAAAGAGAGAGAGAGAGAATGGGCGAAAGAGTGTGTGTGTGTGAGTGTGTGTGTGTGTGTGTGTGTGTGTGTGTGTGTGTGTATGCGTGTGTTTGGAAGACAGTGATTGACAGAGTTTTTCCATTTTTCCCCTCAGTATTAATCAAAGCTTTGGAATGTCAGACACACTGATATCCAGGGTATAGCTAAGTCTGCCAAAAAACGCCGTAGAGACAATGATTTTAAACCTGGATCTGCTCTTTTCAGCATGTTCAGCAATTTTAATTGAATTAAGTCAGTTAGTTTTGGAGAGAGGAGACCTCTGCTGTTAATTCTGCTCCCGTTCAAAACATCATGAACAAAAATAAAAGCATAGAAGGAATTCTCATCTAAAACCAAGCGAACCATTTAGGTTCAAGCTAACACCAAATAGCTTCGTTAGCAGCTAGCAGTGAGAGAGCTTGTTAACGACAAACTCAACAAAGCAATCCTTATCTAAAACGCTGCCCTTATGAAAATGCAGTGCAGGCCACAGCTTCTCGGACACAAATTTGGTGTTAAATAACATATGTTAGTTATGCTCTAACTGTTGGAGTAATCTTTGCCAGTACCAAAAAGTAGTTTTTGCTAGCGTGACATCAGTTCTTCTTCCTGGCCTTACAAAGGTTCTTTGGCATGGCAGCAATTATAGATCTATGGTGGCAATGCAAATATCTGCCTTTGTTGGCAGCTTTCCTGGAGCAGAAGCAGAAAAAGTAGAATTGATTTACTGTAAATTAGTTTTTTTCTTTTTTCTTTTTGTTGTGATGGTGGTGGCTGGGGGTAGAATGTAGGGACGGATGTGGCTCAGTGGTAGAGTTGGTCATCTCTTAATCAGAAGTTTGGCGGTTCCATCCTAGCTCCTGCAGTCTACATGTCGAAGCATCTTCGCAGAAGACACTGAAGCTAAAATTGCTT
This sequence comes from Notolabrus celidotus, assembly GCF_009762535.1. NCBI lineage: Eukaryota > Metazoa > Chordata > Actinopteri > Labriformes > Labridae > Notolabrus > Notolabrus celidotus. The sequence goes on along the minus strand of NC_048287.1, from coordinate 18,099,858 downwards.
TTGGTGGCGTGGCCATTGGTGTGTGAATGTGTGTTGATGGGGTAGGTTAATGCTAGGGCTGTGAAAGGATGAATCTTGATTTTCCATAGTTAACTTGCGATTAATGTCAAATTTGTATCTTTTCTATATGCACCTGAAAGAGATATTTTTCAGAGGTATTTCTCTCATCAAAATTAAAGGGGACTCTTTTAACATTGTTGCTGTCATCACTGCAGCTTATGTTTTAAGTTACTTTGTAGCGATCAGCAACTTACAGGTAGTATATGTGTACATGTTGAAGTCACCTTGGCACGTAGCTCTGCTGCTGTTGCCTGGATCGCGGGACAAAATCTTGTGCCCAGTAACTGACATTATATCCCGACGCCCAAGACCAGCCTTAGACGGAAACTAATATTTTTGCCAGTGTCAACTAGGGGTGAACTGAAATGAAAATTCTTGGCTGAAACTGAAGACTGAAAATGAGGAAACCAAGGCCAAAAACCAAAACACCGTAAGAAATTATTGCGCCAATTATTAGTACCATTGCATTTATGGCTATGACTGTGTACTAGGGATGTCAACAATGAATCAACCATCGGTTAGTTGATTCTTAAGAAGAATCACATTTTTTGTTTTGATTTAATACCACGTGGAACAAACGTCATGTGGTCTTATATTTTGTTCCTATCAGGGAGGTGTTTTAAGTTTAAAGCATGTTTCGATGTGAATCAGCTGACTAAAGGTGTTGCGTACAGCAGAAACGCTCAACTGGGGGCTGCGGCTGAGTGACAGGACTGATTATGACCCAGTTGCGCTCCCGGCTGACACCTGACCACATTAACATGCTTATTTTTCTCAATAAGAACAAGTAGACAGAAAACTGGACACTGTGAGTCTAAAATATGTTTCTGTTCAGTTCCCTTGTTTAAGTCTGAGCTTTCCCTTTTATGACTGTATTTCCGCGGAGATCATGAGCCTGCTCCACATGTTGATGTTCAGCGTGTTTAACATTTTGTACGCCTCAATACGATCTGTAGCTAATTAATGCTGTCAGTTATATATATTGTATATATTGAAGAGGGTTCTCCGCATCCATCTCGACCTGATCATTTCTCGTGCGCACTGCTTTATTCCCACATCCAAGTAATGCCCTTTATAACGCGGATCAAGTACAGTCGCAATGAAGTGCAGAGGATCCGAATAGATCTCAGTGAAACGTGTGCTGACAGACTCTAAGAGTGTACTTTTCGTTGTTTTCACTCCATGGTCCGTCTTAACCTCTTTGCTTAGAAGACGCTTTAGTGCTGCAATTAAAGGAATAACTGATGAAGACATGTTGGCCCTTCTCCAGACAAGCGCATACTGGCCGCGGTTTTTGCTTGCGTTATCACAACATTCTGTTTCGGCTGTGTTGTTTGGTGATAAAATTCTTTCATTGAAAATTTGTCCACCGAAAAGTACATTTTCGGTTTTCGGCCAAACATTTTCAGTGGCTGAATTTTCGGTGCATCCCAAGTGTCAGAGGACAAATGTGCCTCAACTCCTCTCCGATTGATCAGATTGATTTGATATTCTGTGTGATCAGGTTGCCAGTAGCATGACTGTTGATGTTGAGAATTAATCAATGTTGTTATGTGGTTTCGACCAATCCCAATAAAGTATTTAACACAGCCTGGTAATAAGTAAGTAAGTAAGTAAGTAAGTAAGTAAGTAAAAAAGCTGGTAAAGAATTGGATGGGGCATAAACTGAAACATGCTAATCCCAGAAACAATAAATTACAATGTTTTACTTTTGGTATTTAATTAAATAAAACACTGAATAGTATGGATCCAGTTAGTATGCCTATTGTGTTTTTAGTTCCCTATGAAGCAAAAATGCAAAAAATGTGTTTCAAATAGTTAAAGAACAGTGAATAAAAGAAGCAAATGATTATATCTTTTGAAATATCAGAGTGAACACAAGCACAACAGGATGGGCCTGTTTTTGTTCACTTTTGTTGGTAAAATAGTTTTTTTTGTTATTTTATTTTATGATTAAATGCCTTGGATCTGACAGTTTGCTCCATTTGAGGATTGAGTAGGATAGCTTCCATCAAAATGAGCTCACAGCTGATTTATATTCCCTAAATTGTAACTTTGGAACAGATCTGAAAGAGAACAGCAGCGCCGTCACAAAGTCTGCCTTTGGTTAACCACCAATAAGAGTTTAGTCTGGTAGAAAAAAATGAAAATACAGGTGACTTCAACATGTACACATATTTTACTCTGTGTGCTCTGTGTTGCATCAGACTTCAAATTATCCCGTTGTGTTTCTAACGAGAAAGAAGAAGGGAGAAGAAATAACAGAGACCTGTTATGAAAGGTATAATCCATCAAAGAAGAATCAAATAAATGTAAAAAGTGCTCTCTGTCTTTCTTTCCCTCTGGTTTGTGTTTATGTGGTGCCCTGAGTTTAACTCTATTTTTACTCCCTGAAGTTTTGACGCACTGGCTTAGAACTATAGTCACATTTTAACGAAATTGCAGAGCGCTGTGAAATTGAACGAAACACACATGTCGATAAAATTTAGTTAAACCGATTGAAAGGATGGTCAGACACGCTGGGCGATATAACAGAAAACAAATAGATTTGCTTGATAAAGGTTTCTTCTTGCCGCCAGTCATTCTGGCAGGCTGAACTCATCTACATTTAGATTCACTAGCCAATGTGTGTGGTCATCCATGCCTTTGAGTTAAAGCGCGTGTGTATGTGTGTGCGTGTGCTTTATTGACCAGCAGACGAGGGCTGTGTGTATGTGATGAGAAGCAGGCGACCAGATGGACTTATGGGAAATAAAATGCTTTTATTTATTTATACGTTTTGATTAAATGGCATTTGTTTCTGTCTCTTGGTGTGTGTGTGTGTGTGTGTGTGTGTGTGTGTGTGTGTGTGTGTGTGTGTGTGTGTGTGTGTGTGTGTGTGTGTGTGTGTGTGTGTGTGTGTGTGTGTGTGTGTGTGTGTGTGTGTGTGTGTGTGTGTGTGTGTTCATGTGTGTGTGTGCCTCGTATTTAATGACAAATAGAATAGAGGGATCAGAGCAATCAGGTTTGAATGATTACTATGGGGATGAGGGACTGAGAGTGATAGGGAGGGAGGGAGAGAGAGAGGGAAGGAAGAGAGACAAAGTTAGATTACAGAATCAGCTAACTCACACATCAGCACAGAACAGAAATTATTGCCTCTGTTTGTTGATGTCTTCTCAATTTCATCCCCTCCCGTTTCTGCGTTGTGTTCTTATTTATTCATCATTATGAGATGGATACTTGTGATAGTGCATTTCTTCCCTCTTGAGGCCCTCCTCTCCCTGGTCTCCTTTCCTTTTCTCTTCCTTATTATCAGTGTCTTTCTCTGCGTCAGTGGGTCTTAAATAAGGCCATTATTTAAAAAGCTTTTACATTATTGCCTCTTAATATTTTTCTTATCTGCTACAACCTGTGGAAATGTCTGTCTCTGTTTGATTTGATGTTTTTTGACAATTGTTTGATAAATGTATTATTAGTTTTGTGTGCATTACCTTTTTTAAAAGGCCCACATTGTTTTTTCAGTGTTTCCATAATTTGAATATAATTTTAAATCAGTAAACAATCCCAAAAGTCCATTGTTGCCGATCCATACTCCAACAGGCTGATCGGAAATTTCAAATTGACTTGATTATGTCACCAAATAATAAAATTATTTAATGTGTATATGAATAGTCTTACAAATTAAATGTTAAGAAATATATGTGCAGTTTTTGCCTGGAAAACAGTAATAACTAAGTAATTACCCATTAAGTTTCCAGTCAATCAGGTTATCAACTTATTGACTTTCAGAAAAAAACTACTTTCTTCTCAAAATATAAGACATTAATTATAAATTAAAAACAAAGAAAAAGATGCAAATCTTCACATTTGAGAAGCTGGGACAAAATTACCAAATTACCCAAACAAAGAATCAGCCTCTAATGAGCATCTTTGTGGATAATAATTCACGCTGTTTAGGTAATTCTTGCAGTGCCTCCTCACACAGAGTCTGGTTTATTGTCAAGGTATTATTGTCAAGAGTGCAGAGGTCTCACTGAGAGACATTTAATATTCAGAGATGTTCTCCTCCTGTACAGTACATCCTCTAAAGGTCACCACCCATTCTTACCACTTCATAAATACCTGGTGTACATTAATATAGTGTTTTTTATGCACATTCTGCATTGTTACGAGTCAGACTGCTACTTGAATTACATTTTCTAAAGATATCAAATTTAGTTTATTGTTTATTACATAGTTAATTTGTAGATAGAAGCTGTTTTCACACAAGTGCAAAACTCCATAAAACTTTAAGACATTTTCAAGTTGAACTGCATGTGTGAACGCAAGCAGTCAATATTTTGAATCCCGTTTTTGCCCAGACTTTTTCATGCCAGCCTCCGAGATATACGTTGATGTCAAGTTGGAGAGAGCAGATGTGAGAGCACAGCAAGAAGTATTGTTGAAATCCAATGTGAGTGAGTGGGTGGCGTTGATAAGTAATACGTAATGGACTGAATAGAAACATCAGAGGGTGAATCATTTTCAAGACGAGTGAGATTTCTGCTCATTCGTAAGTTTGCACGTGCTATTGATATTAATATCTCAACTGTCATCATAGTGTAGGTCTTTGTGGCTGCGTGTTGCTTCCCAAGAGCAAAAATTTAGAGCGGTCTGACAATAACTATCTTTTTTTTTCACTTACCGTTTCATATAGCAGAAACGAGCAGCTAATGTTGTTGCAACTCTGCAAAAACACTTTGCAAAAGAGTTTCAGTCAGTGTGGTCTCTGTGTAATATCACAAAAATTTCACAAAACCAGAGTTATGATCAAAGTGAAGTAACCATAAATCCCAGTCGACTAAGATTAGTCATATTTGGGAGGATATTTTGTGTGTTCTTTTGTCTTGGTTGATTTTTTTCATTAAGATAATTTGTGGTTGGATGATTCTCCAGTAAAGATTTTAGGATTCTGACTCAGATGATTTAGAAGTATGGTTCCCCAGAGGAGCTGTGACTGCCTTGGTTTTCCAGTATCCTGCATGTGTGTATGTGTGTGTATGTGTGTGGGGGGCTGTAGCTTACAGAGGATGTAGTGTGTGACTGCACAATGTGTATCTGTCTACTGTACACCAACTAACAACCTGCAGCTTGCTCGACACACTCAGTTTGGGTAACGAACGTAATCTGTGTGTGTGTACGTGTGTGCATGTGTGTTTGTGCTAGAGAGAACGAAGCAAAGACAAGGAGTGTCTACATATGTTCCAGGACAGATTCCAACCTCATAAATCACTTCAACTGGTGTTCAACAGTCAATCTCTGTCTATCTGTCTTTCTCTCTCTTCTCGTCTCTCTCTCTCTCAGTAGAAACACGCTGTTCTTCTTCTGCCAACTAGGAGATTTGTGTTCTGTGTCTCTGTCTTGGAGGATTAGAGAAGAGACAGAGAGAACAGAAGGAAGGAAAGAGAGGGAGAACGAGGAGGAAATTGATAGAAAGAGGAGTAAAATGGAGCGAGGGAGGGAGTAAAACAAGATTGTTGCCTTTTTCTTGGCAGTGTGTGTCTCTCTCTTTAGGCCATCTCTCTTCTTCAACATCATCTCCTTGCTTACTCCACTTGTGTGTGTGTGTGTGTGTGTGTGTGTGTGTGTGTGTGTGTGTGTGTGTGTGTGTGTGTGTGTGTGTGTGTGTGTGTGTGTGTGTGTGTGTGTGTGTGTGTGTGTGTGTGTGTCCTTATCTGTGCCTGTGTGTCCTGATGCTATCCAGATGTGCAGCTACAGTGAGCTGTAAAACTCAGAGTTATTGTCATAACATTGTTGCTCACTTTATGTGTGTGTGTGTGTGTGTGTGTGTGTGTGTGTGTGTGTGTGTGTGTGTGTGTGTGTTAATATGAGTAAGAGAGGAAAGGTTTGTTACTGGGTGTGTGCACGTGTGTTGCTTCCTGTCTGTGTCCTAACACTTTGTAACCACGCTGATGGATAGCCAACACAGACACACTTTACACACATGCACACACTGCATGAGCAAACTCAGGAGTGATTTTTCTGCGGTGTAATTTGTTCCATTTTATATTTACCCGCTCTTCACTCCATCTGTGTCCACGATGTCCGCTCCTGCTCTGTTTGCTCATCTGTGATGGTAGATTTAAGATACCTGGCAGTGATCGGGAATCAATAGCCCACTGTTCTTTGTATCTGAAAGAGAGAGGAGAGTACTGTTAGGGCGGAACAGTTCTTTAAAGAAGCATTTTTATATTAGATTTATGAAAGAGGTAGTAAATGGTAAGTGAATAACGCTATTTGATCATAATCCATTAGTTAGTCAAAGCGTTTACCCTAGTTTTTTTATACACAGCTGTTGCCTTTACATTTACCCATCCACAATGTTAAATTATCAATTGCAATAGCTAAGAAATAATACCATAAATGCTGCATGTAGAATTTAAATGTAACGACTGACCTGTCTTATCCAATCCAGCTGTTTTTGTCAGTATTGGACATAGACTGTATAAAACCATGGACGCTACAACATCTCCCCAAAAGTGAAGCCAAAGCTTTTAGAGCTCCTCCTTCAGTAAAGCTAAAATAGCCTGCCTCCTCCATTGTAACAGGTGGGACATGGGTCAAACTAGAAAACTAAAATACAGTTCCAACATTTTTGTTTATGCTTTCTGTCATGTCAATTAGTGTACTTATGATGTGGATTCATTTGCAAGTATTTGTTTTCAAGAGAGGCTTAGTTTTAATTGCTAAAAAGAGGGCATGTGACAGCTGTGTTGTGTCAAATGCTGCTCCTGAAGTGTTCTTTATTGGATTTGTAGAGTAGAGGGAAAATGTAACAAGAGTCGCTGATCTTTCCGTAGCAACAAGTGCCTGCTTCAGACCAGTACAAAGAATCAGTACTGCCTGGACTGTATCAATCTGAGGGCCAGATTGGTACCGTTCAATACAGATCACCAGTGCAATATATCAAACTACATAACAATGAAGTCTTATCTTGTCTTAATTCAGGGCCCATCTCGGTGGTGTTTTGTTTTTTTACAATGGAACAAGATGGAGATGCATTGTCCATATTAATACAGTCTGTGGTGTAAGACCAATCTTGGTATCCCTCCATCAATCCATCATCTTTACCGTTTATCCCATATCAAATCAGTTGATTATTATTAATGAGGTATTCTCATGTCAGTTATAGACTTTTTGCTTCAGAAGCCAGAAGATCTGTTCTCTGAGTTGAGACAAAAACACCTGACACTGCAGTGTTTAGTGAACTACAAATACAGGCTCTGAGTGTAAATTAAGGATTTCATTGAGAATCATGATTAAGTTCCGAAAAAACTGATGTTTTCTTCACATTGTTCAGATCTACTGACATGTGAACAAAGTCTTTATACTTCCCAAATTGCCTGTTGCACCAAAGTAATAAGGCTTTTTCTGAGCCAATCAGGGATTCAAATAAGTGTTTGAATAAATACCAAATGCTCGCTCTCCTCTTCACCACATCATGCTTGCTGATTTCAGCACAACTAGAGTTACGACAGTTCATTTTCTTATTTTCACAAGAAGCCCTCTTGCTGCCTACATTCATTTCACCATTAAAAAATGCATTTTACAGTGACTCACAAGCCCTCAAATGGAGCCTGAATGTGGTTTTGTTACAGATTATGACCAGTCTTTACTTTTCCGCAGCTCCCACAGCACCCACTCTGCTAACTGTCAATCACCTGACACACGCAGGATACAATCGGAAGCCTGTGCCAGGAAATAATCCCACCAAAAATGTGTAACCTTGCAAACTTTACTGTAGCTCCAGGTGACACTATTGTTAACAGAAGCAGGTAATCTCAAAGTAAGTTTGTTACTTTCAAGACTTCAATTTGTAAGATTGATAGAGGCATATTTGCAGGCTGCAGTTTAGGAAATAAAATCAGGGAGAGTCACTTTGATTTATATGTTCTGGCCTGTGGATCATTTCTCCTACAGTGCCTTTTTTAAAGTCAACCGTGTGGGAGGAGGTGACTCTTCTTCTATGACAGTGCATCTCCAGACAAAGTCTTGAGCCACTAGAGGGAGCAGTGAGCTGTATCTGCTTGTACATATGAAACTTATATAAACCCATTTTAACACAATTGCATGCACTGTGTGTACGGAGAGAAAGAAACATGAACCAGACATATGTGTGCTCTTTTTTTCTCTCCCATGATTTCTGATGCAGTCTGCCCATTCTGCCCACAGTGTACCTTAGTCAATATAAGCAGAGGACAAACAGTCCAACAGGCCCGTTACTTTGGGTTTCAGGAGCAGTACAACAAATTTCAGGGTGCTGTAACATTTAATATCGCCTCGTCCGTCTGTGTTGTGTTTCTGCGGCACTGCTCCTGTTGGAAATGATCAGTATCTCCCCCTCCACTCCCTTCTGTTTACTCCTCTCCAACCTGGAGTGTCTCTATTGTTTTTTATTTGTTTTCTCGCTGCAGAGAGATGAGAGAGAAGATATAGCAGGAGATAAAATAATGAAAGGAAAACAAAAGGAGGAAAACCTGAACTGTGGACTCAGCATCACCTTTCCTTCCTTTCTCTCTCCCTCTCTCTCGATTCTCTTTTCTTACCTCGTTCACCCTCTTTCTCATCCTTTCCCTCTCTCCATTCTTCTATCTTTCTTTTTCCTAGCAATGACAAGGTGCTAACTATCATTTTGATGGTCCCTGTATGGTGTCTTTAGTAAGTGTACAAGCGTATCTGTGTGTGTGCGTCTCATTATGAAAGTGAGAGCAGCAGTGTGAGCAGAATAAGTCAGCCCTCAGGCTCTATCTGCATGAATGATGCGAGAGTGTATTTGGGTATGGTGGATAATATTAAGCTGTTAGTACAAAGTCTTATAAACGAGGAGTCATTTGTTCGCTCTCTTTCCTTCTCTCTGTTTCCTTCTTTTCTCTCTTTCTTCCTCAGTGTCTCCCTCCTTTTGTTCTTTCTCGGACAGATTGCTTTCTGCAGGGGGGGTCACAGAAGAAGAGATAGACAGAGAGAAAAATTGAGAATCCTTGTCCTTGACTGACCCAGTTCCATTTCTCACTGAAAATGAAAGTCTGCTTTGTAGTTCTCTTCAACCATGTTTCTATTACAAGGACTTTTTGTTATTGGGTTTTTTGAATTCAATAAATTTTGCTCGGTTTGTTTTTTTTGTTTCTTCTTCCCTTACTAGAAGAAACTCAGCAGCCAGTGTTTCTTGCAGCTTTAGCTCAATCCGGGTTATTGATTCACATAATTACAACTATTCGGCTAACAAAGGTGCATTCTGTAATGACACAGATTAGAATAATGTATTTCTTAAAAAGTGTAATTTGTCTCATTTAGGTGTCTCAGCCCTTTGAGAAACCACAATGGGTCATTTCACTTTATTACACAGCTGTGCTAAATACTAATTCTGATTGGTCAGTACTCCATGGTAAGTGTTGGTTGTTCATCGACAGCACATAAAAGCTATCAAACCCCTCAAAAAGAAGAGAGACAAACAGTGGAGAAAAGGAGGGAGAGGTTAAACACCCAAGAACTGGAGGCTTTGAAAGAGAAATCTACAAAACTGAACCTGGCACGTGAAGTTAACACCCCAAAAAATACAGTATTGAATAGTGTTTTTTTATAGACTGATAAATCGAAAAGAAAATGTCACCGACAGTGATGAGGCAGAAAAGCTCAAACAGCTATTGATTCATGCAGTCCTGTTATTTCTCTTCACAATCTGTAGAATGCTTAGTTTAATAGAAATCACAGAGTTAACAAATGGAGCTCAAAGTTTGAGTTTAAAAAATACAGAATAATCATTTTTAAATACAATTTAAAATCACTATTAGGTGAAAATTGATTAACGTCTGTGTTAGCAGACATGTATTAAGCAGGGGAATGTATAGTGACAGGACCCCATCTGCTCTGTGTCAGGGTCATGCTCACCCTGAAGGGGTTCCAATCCCTTATAACAACCCACTCACTATACATTAGCTTGAGTCCATTAAAACAACCTTCTCACTATACCTAAGCTCCAGTCCACTATAACAACCCACTTACTTTATGTTAGTTCCAATCTGCTATATCAACCCGTTCACTATACATTAGTTACAATCTGCTAAAACAACCATCTCACTATACATTAGTTACAAACTGCTATAACAACCCGCTCACTATACATTAGTTACAATCTGCTAAAACATCTTCTCACTATACATTAGTTACGATCTACTATAACAACCCACTCACTATACATTCGCTTGAGTCCACTAAAACAATCCACTCACTGTACATAAGCTCCAGTCCACTATATCATCCCGCTCACTATACACCAGTTACAATCTGCTATATCAACCCGCTCACTTTCCATTAGTTACAATCTGCTCTAACAACCCACTAACTATACACCAGTTACAATCTGCTATATCAACCCGCATGTGATACATTAGCTCCAGTCCACTAAAACAACCCGCTCACTATACTTTTCCTTCTGCCTGATATAACCACCCACTTATCATATATACTAGTTACAATCTTCTAACAACCCATTCTTTATACATTTTCCCTTACAATACATGTAAATGATCAACTAATTCCCTGTTCATTACAGCACTCATTTACCACCTTTTTTGCAAAAAAACTTTACACTGAAAAAATAAGTTGCACATCATGCAATCATGTAGTCCAATTTTATAACTTCTTTTGCTAACATGTTTCCTTCTTTTTTAAGGAAATGCCCTTAAGTAGCAAACATACTCTAAAAAAGTACATTTTAGGCTAAATACATGAAAGATGGCATACAATATGAATGTAAAGGCATTTTAAAGCATTATCAATCAAGCAATACATTGGGACTAGAGTCGTGGATTTCTTGACAATGGTATACAGTGTATTTGATGTTCTGGAGTTTGGCCTTTACCTTGACCGTAGCATTAGCACCCTGTCTGTTCAGTGTTTGAGAGCAGAGCTTATTCTGAGCCAGATTTCAAACCTGTTGATAGATTTGTCTGTTAGGCAGGGGCAGTGTGCCAGGTGTGAAAAGACAACCCTTTTTTAAAGTCCAATTAAGGCCTCTGATAAAGTGACTTCTGTGTTTTTGAAGCTGGATAGGCTGCTTTTAACCATATAGGATGTCAGGTGATATAGAGAGAAGCCATCTCCCCGACTCTCTGTCTGATAGTGTGAGGGTTATCATACATGGTGCTGTCTGGAGCAAATGGAACAACGATGAGACATTGATTACACACAAACACACACACACACACACACACACACACACACACACACACACACACACACACACACACACACACACACACACACACACACACACGCGCACTCCTCAGAGGGAAGCTGATCCGTTCAGTTCCTCTTGACAGCTAGAGCGTAGCACCTCAAATGTGTGTGTCTTTTCTCTTAGCTTCTAAGATATGTGTGTGTGTACGTCCTCTCTCTTGGCTTGTGTGATTTGTGTGTCTGTGTGTGGCCCCAAAGCAGCTAGAGGACTTAGAGAAAGAGAGAGGGATGAAGAGGGGACGGGCTGGAGAAGGGGTTAGAGTAATTCAGATATTGATGTTTTAGGCTCTAACTCCACCCTGAGGGCCTGTCAAAGTGGAAAATGTCAAACTGGCCCCTGGCTGGTCGCACCACTTAGCATCGCTGTAGCCTCAGCAGTGACACAGAACACGAGAACACAAAGTGGCAAAAAAACAGGATTCGTACACCACAAAAGAACCACAGACTCTTAATAGATATTGGATGCAGTATCTGGTGTTAAAAGTAAAGCCTATGTGGGAGTGCCTGTAATCTCCATTCTTTCTGATGGCTCAGTAGAGGTTAACTTGGCTTGTTGCAGAAGACAACTGGTAAGTAACCAATGACAAAAATGACCCTGCATACTTGATGCATTACCTCTATGAACAAGTCCCTAATAGTTTCCAATCTTTCATCACTTGTTCAGATCCTTTTCTGTAGATCATGAGGAGGTTTTTGTGGAATGTGGTCCCATCTGGAGTGAAATTAAATTGAAATTTGGGTGAAATCAGACCACTTTTAAGCATTTATCAGCTGGCAAAAATACAGTTTGTCTCAAGCTTTAATAATTTGTTCATTCTAGGGTTAAATTGAGAACAGAGAGGATACTATGACTGCATTTCCACAAAGTCAGTTTGCATTGGAAGGAAATCTGATCTGCCCAAAGACGTAACTTCAACCCATTTTACTTTTGCTTCAAAAATCATAGATACAGCCGGTCTTATGATGTTTAGAAGTTCGAGAGACATTGTCAAGGGAGTGGTTTCAAATATTAGAAGTCATTTTAATGTTAAGCACATTGAGTTGCCCTTGTGTATGAAATGTGCTATAGAAATAAAGCTACCTTGCCTTGCCTAAAAAAAGTAATTAAAAGTACAAAGACATGAAGACTAGAAGAGCATAAAACAGTTACGTTGTTATGTGGATGAGCTCACACCATGGTTCTCTAACCCCAAATAGTTTAAGGATGGACACAACCCTATCGTCCAAATATGATCATCGCTTAATACAAAAATCAGAGACGGCCAAAGCCCAATTTCTACTCAAAGCAGGCAACACACTGGTGCTAGAAAACCTCTATTTCACAACTACATGAGTGGAATATATCTGGTAGAATTAATTATTACTTAATGATAACTTATAGTAGATTAACAGCAGGTTAATCATTCCTGATAAGGATGAATAATTTGAACATTGCTCAAAAATATTCCAAACTCTGATATTTTAATTTCAGAGGGAATTCTATAAAGCTACTAATAATAAAGGTTTTATATGTCTCATAAATAAACGTTTATGCTTACAAAAAGGTGATTTCTCTGTACTTCACTGTTCAAGTTCAGGTCAGTAACCAGCTGATCAAGAACATCAAAAATAAGCCATTTCTCAGTTTTTTAATGACCAACTTTCTGTGCAGCAGCATTGAAACTACTGAGATGTGCTGTCTGCTTTTTCTTTGTGTCTCTGTCTCCTTCACCGAGAAACAAGTGTAATGGCATCACCAGCTCTTAGTCCCTCCCCATAAATAATAATGCAGACATATCCTGAGCACTGCATACACACATAGCCAACAAACTATGCATTTACACATCCCGACACTCACACACATACACACCTAAAACCTTGTGGATCATACAAAGCAGCGCCTACTCAACAAACTGACTCCTGCATCATTGACATTGCTCAGGGACAATGTCAGCATACCAGTCAACAGCACTCCACTACATTTTGACAGTTGTTGCAGTCATATACTGAAAGGCTACATTGGCGTTACTTCTGCAGTAATGATGGTGAAAGGTCACCGTGTTTCATTAATTTCAGGCACTCTTTATCACTGACGCTAGTGCTCTCGCTGTGAATTGCTTCTGCTTGTGGCTGGGCAAAGTAGTCAGACAGAGATGTTTCTCTTCGATTATAATAGTATAAATATTTTACTTCAATCCTCTGAGGAAATTTGATATCTAAGATAAACATTCATTTATTTGTCTAAAATCATATTTATTGTCTTGCAGTTAAGGGAAAGCTTGTTTCTGCTTTCATTATGCAGTGGAATCATAGTTCATTTGTTTTCGCAGGCAGTCCAACATGGTTCCCGCATTTTGATGAGCAGGTCTCGAGCTTTATCTTTTGTCCTTTGCCTTCAGTTTGAAATAACTGACCTGCTCACTCTCTGTCTGTTTCATTATTTTAAAATCATTTTTAAACTGTGATTATTATTGTTTTGCACATATTACTATGTGTGGCATGTTCCTCAAAAATCTTAACATTTTTAGTTTTATGTTAGGATTGATTTCCAAGTCTTCATCTTACCTTATGTTACATTTAATGCTCTAAAGGCTGCGTGCATGATCGCATCCAGCACTGGATGAACTGTACTGTACTGCACATTCTTCCTTCTGTGTGTGTTTCTATGATTTCTTCAGCACAATGCTCACCTTGACCCCTGCGCCCACTCAGTGTTGCTCATTTCCCACAACTATGACCTTTGACACCGACACACACACAGGCACATGCTCTCATGCATCAGGAAAATACATCATTTGCCACCTGACTGAGGCCGAGATGGACTCTGAAAATGTTACACTTTACTGAAGAGATGAAACCTGTAACCTCTACTTTCCCTCTCTCTTTCTTTCTCCTTTTTTTTAAACTCTGAACGTCAAAGCTCTGCTTTCTTCACTTGTCAATAAGCGTATTGACTGCACACAGAAAAAAAGAAACAGGCAGGTCAGCAGGTGGGTGAATAGGTGGATGGACAGCCACACTGAGCAACAGGCAGACCAAGTGGTTGCTGAATACTTAAGTACAGGCAGTAATTAATTCTCCTGTGTAGGGCCATAAATTAAACCCACAAGGAGAGAAGAAAAGCTCCTTTAGGACCCACGTTGAATTGAAATATATATTTTTTAACTGAGTAAGAATTCCTTTTCTCACTTGTGATTCATATTCTCTCACTCCCTTATCCCTCAACCCCTGCCTCCCCTTCGTCTCCCCTCACTCTTTACCACAGGGGCTAATTGGGGAGATAAAGTCATTTGGCGAGTCAGAGTGTGTGCTGTGTGTGAGGTCATTTAGAGGGGTAATGTGCTGAAGTGCCATATATTATGCAGTTTAGTTTGAATTTAAGTCATTTTCCCCTTCCTTTCCCTCCCTTTCTTTTCTCCACAATAATTTCTGAACACCCTCCTCCTCCTTCTGTCACTCTTTGTCTTTCTTCATCTTCCTCTCCTCCACCAGGTGTATCTTTCCTGTCCAAGGCCATTTGGCAATTAAGATGTGCTTCAGTTTTGTCTGTGTATTCATGCATGTCTTTCCTTTGTTGAGACGAACACAATTACAAGCATTTACAAGTACAGCTGTTACAATCCAACCTCAATAGAGATTTAGGAAAGTGGGAAACAGGTTGCAATCATGTCAGGGTTAACAGAGAGGAATGTGTTCCTGCATGTTCATGTCTTGTTTGATGTGGATTTTAATGTAGCGTGCACACTTTGTTTCCTGTTAGGACGGTCTGCTGCATGAGAAATGTATCTATTTTTTTATGTGTATGCATATTGATATCTCTCTGCTAGCTTTACGGTAAAAATATTCAACTACACTTGCTCACCTAAGTGCAATGGTACACAAATAGCTGTCTCTTAATGAGGATAGGAATTTGCCTTTTTACTCATGTAATTTTTTGAAATTAGGAATCTAAGATCAACAATTTAATGTGAATGAGGCTTGTACAAAAAACTGTTGACATCCTAACAAAACAAAGTAAAACTTTATCATTTGCAAGTTTCATTTTCCAGTACTTGCATATTTCAGATGAAGAATAAAGCATTGAGATGTTCAATTATATTAAGTGCAGAATTGCCCATAGCCCATAAAAAATATACATTTTTCCCTAATGGGAGGCATAAATTGCTCTCAAATCTTTTTTGCAGGTGTTTACATAAACCTTCTAGTAGTTATCTCATTGTTGCTGGGACTAAAGAGGTGAAATGTTTTTCAGAAGTAATGACAATCTTTGCTGCCTCAGGTCTGTGGCTGTAAAAGCAAAGAAAAAAAGTGCTTATGGTAATGGCATAAACGGCTGTAATATACATAATGTACCTTTTTGTATTAAGATTCAACCGCAGTGCCATAATGAAGCCCGACATCACTCCACTCCATACAATATTTTTGCTCCTTGGTGGTCGTCCGTATCAGCCATCTTTTTGAAACAGGTTTGAGTTGGTCACAGTTTTTTCTCATTTTTGCAGCAGTTTTACTTTGGACACACTTTGTAAAGTCACAGTGGGAGCCTCAAAGACACACAAATGCTGGCTCTGATGTCTACAGTGACTATTTCACCTCCAATGACACTGCCCCACCATTATGACTCTGTAGATGTAACAGAAACGTATGAAACATGCAATACATAAGGGACGAAACACTAAACTCTCTCCTTAATGTATCCTCTGAACTGTGACGGGAGACTTTTTTTTTTTATCTATATACACTTACACAGCATATTTTGACTGTTGGTGCATAAAACATCTGAACTAAATATAGGCTAAAAGATGATCTGCTGTAATCTCTCTATGTTTATAAACACCCATTAAAAGACCAACTGTCTCTTTAATAATATAGTTCAGTGTTTGAGGTTTCAGTTGTGCTCAGATGTTCTGACAGTGTTGATTTCAGCACTTCACACAGACAGTTTTCATGAGTAGCAGCTCTAGAAGGTTAGCATCCAGCCCACCAGTACCTGAATGGGTCATGTGGGTCTGTGTTGTGTGGGAATCAGCCCACAGAACTGTTCTCAGATAAACAATGAAATGCATCCTAAGACAGTTAATAAGATGCCTAATACCAGCGGATAAGTCTACAGGTATTAAAGATGAACATCATAATAATAAATCTCTCTCTCTCTCTCTCTCTCTCTCTCTCTCTCTCTCTCTCTCTCTCTCTCGCTCGCTCGCTCTCTCTCGCTCTCTCTCTCTCTCTTTCTCTCTCTCGCTCTCTCTCGCCCGTGTTTCCACACCACACTATGTGTACGTTGTGTGCCTTCATGTTTCGCCTTCATGTTTATGTCAACCTACAGGGCCTTCCCATGAAGACATACACACACATAATTATAATTATGCCCCACTCTCACAATCACACACACACACACACACACACACACACACACACACACACACACACACACACACACACACACACACACACACACACACACACACACACACACACACACACACACACACAACAAACACAGAGATGGTGTTCTTTATGGGTCAGTATGAAGTAGGTCACTACTCTTCAGTCACAAATATATAACAAGTTTTGAGGGAAATAAATTATAATGTTAGATAAGGAAAATAACTTCCAACCACATGAATGTACATTTAGCTTTTAGTAAAGAGAATGTAATGCACTGGGCCAGATAGCAAACATGCACATGATAAATTATGGAGGGGTATGCTCAAGTCTTTTTTTTTAATTAAAAGACTTGAGCATAATTCCTGTTAATACTGTATTGACTTTCACATGCACTGGATTAGGAAAGCTTAAACTTCTTAGCTTATAGACCTTAAAAAAGCTGACCCTTTATTGCAGGTTATGCCCTCAGTTTGACACGAGTTGAACAAAATTGTGATTTATTCACTTCTCTGATTGTTTTTAGCCTTATTGGCAGGAAGAATTTCACTGCAAATATAACCCATTAGAAATAATAACCAATGAATTTAGAAAAACATTAATCTTACTCTTGCGTTTCCATTAATCAAATTTTTTCGTCATTTTAAGGGACCACTCCAATTTATCCTAACTCCAGTTTTTGGTCCAACATTTTCACAAAATATTGAAAACCTTAGACACAATCACTGTTGATATAAAATAATGCTGATTACTTTTTTAAGGTTGATAATGTACACTTGCAGACATAATTTTCAGTAGCTCTGAACTCCTCTGTTTGCATTTCTTCTCAGTGTATCACAGACTTTATTTCTCCACTATAGAAGTCCAAGGTTGAATAGAAAGAGGAAAATACACTCACAGTATATCTGATGCTATCAAAATGATAAGTTTTAGCTTTATAGAATCAGTAGCTGGATAAACACAACGCTAGCTACTGTGATATCTGCAGTTTAGTCACAAAAACACAGAAAACAGACAAGGAAATACAGATTAGTGCACTCAAACACACACAAACCAGTACTGTGCAATGAGCACACACATGCACTACACAGCCTTGGACTCCAGGTGATACATGGTCTCCAAGTCTGCATACATCAAGGCTGTTTATCACAGTTAGATCAACATGGTATGATTTCCTTTTTTCTCTTTGTGCTAATACGCTTCTTCCTCTCTCTCGCTCCGTCTAACAGCACAGTGGTTATCAGGGGCTACACCCCTAGACGCATAACTGTAAAGTTGATGCAATCGCGATAGTTTATCAAAATTAGATCAGTGAAAACAGGATTTTGCAAAAATGAGTCCCAGACAGTGTTTTTTCGGTACACCTTTTCCGAACAGAAGTCGAAACTCTTTGTGCTGTGCCACAAACAAAATGAAACAATTACTGTACACACTGAACACAGGATGGATTAAAGGATGACGGGAAAGGGCTGGAATAGACTGACTGAATGGAAGGTGGCAGAAAAAGGGAAGCGGACCACAATGTAAAGCTCATCTAAATGTGTGTGTATGAGAGGGAGACAATAACTTTACTCACCTTTGGTGCTATATCGGTGTGTGTGTTGCTGTTGGGAAAGCTGACACTCACATGAAAGCTGTTTGTTTGTGTGTGTATTTTAGTATCTCATTCACAAAATATCTGGGTTGTCCTGTCTTCTTCTCCTTCATCCAGCCCCTCCGCTGTGCAGAGACCATTGCTGTCTTCTATATTTATTGGAACAGTGGCGACTGTATATTTACAGTTTTCTCATCGTACAAACTGTTTAAATAACTCAGCAGACACACACTTATCAAGTTTCTGCTTCAACTTTTTTCCTCTCCAAGTGGAAAATTGACTTTGAGTATTAACTACATCTCAAATAAGCTGAAAGCCTACGAGGCAGAGTCTGATAGTCACCATTACAAGGTGCTGACACAGAGTGTCAGGCCAGCAGGATGAGACAGATTATCATTGTCATCATTACACACTCTCCACGGGTACCAATGCCAATCAATGACAAGTGATCATCACTTTCCTGCTGCTAATACTATCACGCAGAGCCTCAAGGCAGAGGGGATGAAAAAGGTTGTTACACCTGACTTTATTGTAGAGCTGTGTCTAAAATGACCTGCTTCACCAGACATGTATGTATTTTTTTTTAAATTTTGTAATGACTTCTGTTAGAAGGTGTGATTGTTTAAGGGCCTGTGTCCACTGGTGCCTTGTTTTCCCCCATGACCTCAATTTCAGAGCACTTCTTACTGGCAATTACTGTTGCAAGGTTACAAAAGTTTTCCCATGGTGCTTATGTATCTCTTAGTTGTTAGAGTCAGGTCTGTTTTAAAATGCCATGTATGCTTCATGTAGGCTTTACTCAAAGGATTTACACAAAGGAAATATGAAAATAACTGGCCGGAAATTTTACCATGACAAAAAACAAGGGGCGTTTGTTTCTTTTCCACCATTATGTTGACAAAGTTGATATCGGAGGTCCCGCCCATTAATGATTTTGGATGGTCAGCGAGGGAGAAATGACACCGATATGTGCAACAATGTTCCAAAAGGTGAACTTTTATTTTTCTGCTGAGGATGCCATGAGCACAGTGACAAAACACAGCTGATGCCAAGGTTGTTTTTTTGCTTGGGAATTCTTAAAGCACTCATCTGCATTGGTTTTGTGTCACAAATAGGTGCAGAAACTGCAAAGAAAGCCATTAGTGGAAACAGGCCCTAAGTTTTTTCAACATAATAGAGATTTTTGATGTCATGACATGTGATGTTCATGGCCTCTTAAGAATGGGGATATTGCTGAATGAGGGGCAGTCACACACCTAGCATGCAGGTCATGCTAGGTGTGAGCAAGCCAGAACTGTGACTGGTCCCTTCTTTTTTTTTTTCGCATTGCATTGCATCTCTGTCATGACATTTATAAGGATTAAGTGTTCGTTTTCAAGCCAAATTTTGGTCGCTTATACAGACATTTAGTTTCAGAATGTAGCGGGAGTGTTCAGCTTAGAAACATGGCAGGTTTGTTCAGCTACAGTATGTTATCATTGACCTTTTTTAATGTCTGTCGATTCCTGATGGAATAATTGGTCGTTCTGTTCCTCTCCTTCACAGAGTTACTAAAGGCAGAGCACCTTCTAGACCTTTTTTCAGCTGTACTAGTTTTTCTCGCCTCACTGCTAATGCAGTCTAAGGAGATAATCAGCTGGAAATGCAGCCTCCATAGTCCTGTTTGTACCTCTGCTTTCTTCTTTAAAGCAGCACTGTATTAGTCATAGTGTTGTAGTTTGCTTTGACTTCTTCATTTGTTTCTTCTTGTTGAATGAGAGTAAACTAGCAGGACAAATTCAGTCCGTTTAACTCAAATTCAGTCAGCTCGAACCCAATTATTCTATTAGGAGAGACCATTTAAATGCACACAGGAGTCTGAGGCTAAACCACACAGATGGACTCCAGTAGCCATATGTGCAACACGTACGCAGACCTACACAAACACACACACAAACAGTTGATGGCTGGTAGCACCTGTGGGGGAGGGAAGCTTGGTTAGATTGGTCCCAGATGCTTCTCAATTTGTATGTTTGTGTGTGTGTGTGTGTGTGTGTGTTTGGAGGTTTAATTCAATGAATCTTTATCTGAAACTATCTCTGTGCACAGGTCTACTTCATCCTATTTTTTTTACAGCTATATGTATGGATGTGCATGTGTGTGTGCATTAAAGAGGGAGCCCTGGATTGATTCAGTGTATAGGATATTGAACTTGGCAGTATGGAATTCAGTTAATTCCTCCAGCTAGTCTTCTAGCTTAATTAAATAATCACTGATTTAATGCAAGACAGTGCATGTATCCATGTAAGTGTGCCGGAATGTGAGTGCATGAATGTGCGTGTTTTTCTTAAAGCAGTGCGGATTTACTTTTTAAGTGAATTAAATGTAATGTAATTTTGAAAGACTTTGTTTTAGAGAGTCCTCTTTTAAAATCATTTTGTAGACCGCAGGGCGCCGCAATCTGTTTCTTTCATCCTTTCTCACTCCTTCTCATTGAAGGTTCTCCTCTCTATCATTTTACCACACAACTTCAAGGATAGCACCTTGATATTTGCAATCTTGTCTCTAAATTTTCTCTCACACAAGGTCGAAATATGCATGATTTTTCACTAAATGGTTGACCCTTTTGGAAAAAAACGTGACCTTGCTGGTGGAAAGAAGCTGATTTTTTAAAACTTCAAATCAAAAAAAGTAGTTGAAGACCAGGACATGTTGCTTTATTCGGTACATTTCTGAGAGAAATACATTTTAATCAACTTGGAGTTGAGAATCAACCTTAATGATTGTTTTTTAAATAGATGACATTTTAGAAATACGCTACACTCGGCTTACACCAGTCTGTCTCACCGAGTCATTCCAAGTGAAGCTGCACCACCATAGTTTAAAAACACTATTTCTCATTGGTCACAGATGGATGCTAAAATACATTTAAAGGACTATATATTGCTGCAGAAACCAGTTGATGCTTATCTGTTTGGGCCAGTGCTTCCAGAAAGATCTATAAAGACCAGGCAGTGTAAACAGTTTGTACAACATCTGTAAATGAATGGCTTCAGGAGTCTTTCAGAGTGGACTCAAAGCCACAGCTGAAGGGTTCAGCCGCTGTGCGGTTCCACCGTCTGTTTTGATGTGGAGGAAAAATCAGATTCTGGAGAATGAAGTTATAATTTATTAGAACATTTTATGAGAGTAGCCATGAAAAAGTCTCTGAGAAGCAGTTTATAACTTCTGTTTGAATTTGAAGGATAGCAATCACTCCAGCCCATTTAATGGAATGCTGGCACAGCAGCACAAACCCATGAAAGTGTACAAAACTAAAATTACACTCCAATCTAACATCGAGCAGTTGGTCACAAAACGGAGGGGAAGACTACATGTTGTGTTAAATGCATCCTTTTTTCAAAGTGCACATTTTCCTAAACAAACAACGGTCGGATCATGTTGCCTCTTTTATGCAATCTTGCATTTAATCTTTTGGAACTTGGAGAAAAAGATGGACGATGGCGTAGTTTTCAGGGTAGACATTGGAGGAGAGAGAAAATTTAATGTTAGTGTGCGAATGCACTGATGTGTACGTGTGTTTGTGTGTGCCGCCCACAGTCAGTGACAGAGCAGCTTCATCACACTTCTACTTTAACTTGAGTGCAGTGCTGATTCAGTGCTTATACCAGCACTGATACCAGTACTGATATTGGTACCTCCCCCAATGTTGTATAAGACATGTCTCTAGGTATACACATGTATGCCTGTACGTATAATCAGCACATGCAACATCCAAAAACCTAATGCCTTATTTATTAGACAGGTCCGCAGCGGGGAGTACTCAGTACTGGCTGATTTACATCTATGCTAGAATCAATATCAAAGATAAAAATGATATGGCAACACAATCTATTTTTTCCATGCACCTGAATACAAAAGAATGAAAAGATTTTGCTTTTATCAACACGATTTTCAGATGGATACCTTCAGCTTCACTGAATGGCCTTTGGGATTTTAAAGGCAGTGCTTTTTATCGGTTAGTCAACTACACTTCGTACTTTAGAGACTAAACTTTGTTTCTGAACACCAACCTTGAAATTGTTGTTTTTTCTTTCTTTTTTCTTCATTAGAGGGAACTTGCTAAGGACTTAATTTCCTAAATAATGATTGAATTTGCAGAGCTTTTCTGTGTCCCTCTGCATGCCTGCTCTGCACGAGTGCGAGAGTTAGAGGGCGTCGTCGGTGGTGCTAATTGAACGGCATCATAGGCCGCAGATAAATAGATGTCATTAAGCCCCCTGAGCTGTAATTACCTGCAGCCCTCCTCTACAGGCTAGGGTGAGAGGGAGAGGCCAGGTATCAGCAATCAATCAGAGAAACATGCACTGCCACACAAACATGTTACATTGATACACCTAGTACACAAACATAAATACACAGCCACTAAAAGATGTACTCCTACTGAAACCACATGTAAACTTGTAGTTGTGTGTGTGTGTGTGTGTGTGTGTGTGTGTGTGTGTGTGTGTGTGTGTGTGTGTGTGTGTGTGTGTGTGTGTGTGTGTGTGTGTGTGTGTGTGTGTGTGTGTGTGTGTGTGTGTCAGATATTTCCATGCATGTCCAACCAATCAGCAGATGATTGAAAAGGAAGTCTGATATCATGAGCCAAATTTTGTGTCTGCACATGTACACTTTGGACAGCGGTGTCAGCTATTTCTGCATACTTTGATGCTTGAACCTCTCTCTCTTTCGCACACACACTCACACACAGTTAGAGACATCCTTGTGTTGTGGTTCCGAAGTAGCCAAGATAGCCCAAATACACACACACACACACACACACACACACACACACACACACACACACACACACACACACACACACACACACGCACTCACTTTTTGGATTGCAGCTTCTCGTCTAAGTCCTGCATGCCTTCATTAGCCAGAGGAAGCAGATATTTCCAGGTGTGTGTGTGTGTGTGTGTGTGCGTGTGCGTGTGTGTATGTTGAGATGGAGAGAATCTGCAGGGCCATATGTGAGTGATTTGGGCGTTCATAGGGAAACTGAATTCTGATGACAGATGTAGTGTTTGGCCTGCACTGCTACACACACATACACACTCACGCACAGAAACACACACTCACAGACACAGGAAGTGTACATCAATCAATCACCTGGCTCAGCCTTTTTCTACATGTGGTGACCGTATGGTGTGTGTTACATCCACATATGAAGGCACACACTCATACACACACAGTCTGGCTTAGTCTGCCTCTGAGAGGATCTGATCGTGTAAGTCTTCTGCTGTCTGATGTCAGACATGAAAACACATGTACCATAAAGACTCTAGTGTTAGCTCAGGTGTTTATTACATACAGCATTATTGGAAACAGAAGGCTGTATTAAACACAAACTAAAACTGAGACAACATTTTCCCGGATAAATAAAAAATTGTATGCTGTCTTCTTGTTTTGAGTCTGAAAATAATCCAGATTTGATCAGACAGCATGATGCATATCAACGTAAATCTGTGTTTATGAGCTGCTATTACATCCAGGACATAAAACAACTCAAACCCTCTTTGTGGCAGAATTCAATTTATAATCCTGAAGCATCTATGGTCTTGTATCGATGAGTAATTCTTTGTAACACATAGGGTGAGGCTGTCCTGCTCCCCCTTTTTGGGTTCAAAGAAACAGATAATGTATAGTGAACAGGTTCTCATGTAAATTGGAATCCCTACAGGGTGAGCAGGGCCATGACACAAAGCAGAGGGATCTTGTCTCTTACTATACTTACTCCCACTTATTACCCAATTACCAACTAACGACATAAACAAGAAGGCACAAAATATCGATTGATTGTTTTATTGATATATTCCTTTTTGATCATAGAGTTGGTGGCACACCAATAGCAGCAGTGGCTTCCCATTAGCTTCCCTGTGGGTCAAATTAACAATCAGCATGACATTTTCATTCATTGTCAAAACATTAGCCTGCTTTTAGTTGTTGCCACACTGTCAAGGTGAAATATGTCAGACTCCATTACGCAGAACGATTTGATTTGACTTGACATGTGGGGTCAGGTTGTCCCTGGCAACAGCTTGGTTTTCATGGCAATGCTTTGCTGTCAAGAATGAAATAGGTGCCATAGGGTGCTGTCCAATCAGAATCAAGTATTTAAGACTGCCTGGTAATAAAGATGGGTCATAAGTCTCAAGCTTGCTCCTTGAGTTTATGTATGTCAGTACTGCCTACCTAGTTGTTGTTTTTTATCACTTTATCAGATAAAACCTAGATTATTTTTCTTCACTTTTAGACTGTTTAACACTTTCAGAGCTACATCTCATTATCAGTACACTATAGATCAGTTCCTTGTCCCTTTGGGGTAACATTTCTTTGACTCAAGTGATGCATACACTCAACTGCCTCTATATTAGTAGGCTACAAATAAACAAAACATTGGAAAATTAACAAAGAAACACTTACCAAGGAAACAACATACATAACATGCACATTGCCCATGATGCACCAGATCTGCTCAAAATAACATAGATAAGATAAAAAGATCCAGCATGAACATCATGATGCCATTGCACAAGCCAATACAGACTCAAGAAACAATATCATCACATCCTAATCAAGTAGTTTAAGGGTTAACTTGAACTAACCCTCCCGGTATTTGTTCACAATCTGGTAAAGGAACTTAAGATACTTATCTCAGTGTTCTTTTGAAAATTGTATAAGTTCTCCAACAACCACTATTCAAGAGTTCATTTTTTTTCCACAGCATTGCTTAGGTCATACATATGTATGTGTGTAAAGTAGTTAATTGTGCTGAGATCTTTCCAGCACATTCAACTGCACAAAAAATAAATAAATAAAAAATAAATAACCATCCAACCAGCCTAACCGTTCTGTCCCTCTGGGCTCTTCTGCTTGTTGCTGGCAGCGTGAAACAGATGCTTGGTGAAAGTTGCTGCTAGTGTCTCCATCTGTAGCTCTGAGACTACAGACTCCCTGATTGAAGTGTGGCACCCTTTTTGTAAAAGAAAGGAAGATGAATTTTTTTTTAAATGTTTTATAGCTTTTAGCACCCAGTGCATTGAGGCCTAGGAAAATAAGTATGCTAAACTCCCGGCTCTGCCATGAACATAAAACAACAAGAAGCCAACGCTGAAATGAAGGAGAGAGGGTCCCAGTGGACTCCAAGTCCATGGTGGAAGGAGAGAGGGGAAAACAGATTGGGACAACAGTAAAAAGAAAAAACAAAGATAGAGAGTATGGGAGAGGGGAAGATGACAGAGACAAAGAGGTTGTTATGGGTTTTTAGTATTTACAGGCATACACTATGTTTATTTATGCTGGTACAACAGTTGGGACATCACAGAAAGAGACAGGAATGCATAGAAAACACACTTCATTGGGGAAAAAACGATATAAATGATGTTTTTTTTTCCTTGACCATACTGAATTTTCAATCAAAAGAACCTCAAACTAAAGTAAACTGAAATTTAGACCAACAAGGAGGGGTCAAATTTACTAGATTAAAAGGGCAAAAATGAGGACTGAATAGGAATAATAATGAGATAAAACTCAAACAAGAGACAGAGTAAGTGAGAGAGATAAACAGATGGATAGACAGGGCAGATAGAGAGAGAAACAGACAGAGTCAGGGTGGAGAAAGATGAGGTGTGCTGTCCTCTCAGGGTCATAAAGGTGCTGAATGGGGCCACAGACTTAATGGGATGGAGAAACGTTGTGATTGGCTCATTACTGTGATGGAGCACGTTGCCACGACAATTGGCCTTTTCACCCCTCCCCTCTCCCCTCCTATGCGCACACTACTTTTCTATGCACCATTGCTCCGTGAACTGCAGAGGTGGGTGTGTGTGTGTGTGTGTGTGTGTGTGTGTGTGTGTGTGTGTGTGTGTGTGTGTGTGTGTGTGTTTGTGTGAGAGAGAGAGACCCACACTAATCCAGTAAAAGTCAAACACTTGGCTGTAAAGTACCTTCTGCGGTTCAGATAAACACCCAAACACTTTATGCGACAAGGTGAAAGCATAACTCATCTCTCTCTGCACGTCTTGTTGAGCAGTACTTGACAAAATTACTGCAGTATCTCTCACAGGATCTCACTCAGGCAAACACACCCGCTCATATTTAAATAACACACAACTTATTCAGCGCAACTAGATCATTCTCTTTCAATTTGGTGCTTTTATTAACCTTGTTCCATACGGAGAAAATCTGCATAGAGGAGAGCTGTGTTCATACGATTTCCCATTAGGCGTGATAAATGAGAGCACATCATCTTTCTGCCATCAAGACAATCTGTTTTTTCTCTCCCCCTTTTTTCTTTTCACTAACCCCAAATCAAATCATTGTTCTAAGTATGAAAAAAGGAAACGAATAAAAAACCGAAGTCAACATTTTAGAACTTTTCCCCCCTTTTTGTTTTGCTCTCTAAGGCATCCTCCCTTACTCTTTCAAAGTTTCTCAATCTATCTGTATTTATACTTAGTCTTCTAATGCATCCTGTGTTTTCTCATCCACAGAGGCGTAGGGGGAGTGGAGTCTTTTGTGCAAACTGTCTGACCACCAAGACGTCGCTGTGGAGGAAGAACGCTAACGGGGGCTACGTGTGTAACGCATGCGGGTTGTACCAGAAGCTGCATTCGGTAAGACATGGAGAAGTCAATGCACACAGATGCTGTGTCAGTTTTGGATGTGCATTACTCTGTAGATTATACAAGACATCTGAGATAAATGGAAATAGTTGCACCAGATATGGTACATTAAGTTTCTGTATATTCATGATCTCCTTTTATTACATTGTTCTTTCAAACTCATAAAAAAGGGGGAAAAAAGGAAGCTTTTAATGCAGAAGGAGAGAGAGAAAATTAAAATGAATATAAACTAGAGAGCATGCTTAGCTGTAGCTAACATATAAAAAAGTTAAACTATGGTGTTGAAGTTATATCCTCTCAAAGTAGACCCATATATGCGCACTCATAAATGTTAGACTGCATCCTGAACCCAATATTTTACAGTATTTTATAGACTCAGCATGTTTTAGAGTGCCCACAGGGTGGTTCTGACCACTAATTATCATTCCTCTTGTCTTGCCGATTAGCATGCATTGCAAATTAAACGGTCCATCCTGCAGTCAAATTCTTGTATATATTCTGTGAATCCCGCTGTGAAAATGTAATATTGTGGAAAAAGTATATTTGATTTGGTGGGTGCTGGGAGAGTTACAGTTCCATGGAGTGAGAAATATGATGGAATGAATCAACTTTACCATCTAAGCCTGAGGAAAGTCTATGGAAATCCCAAATTTAATTAGACTGCATGAATTACAGATGAGATAAAGAGCCAGGCTGGAATTTAGTTCACTTCAGAATATTAAGCTCTCTCACCTCAGATACGGTTTTATGGAGTTTAAGCTGATTTCACACTTGAATGTACCTGTTTAACTCGAGGGATTACAAATACAGCCAGTGTGAAACAAGCCTTAAATGTATGGATATATATGTGTTATAGATTTGTGGTAACATATTGGCTTGTAAAACTTCAAAGCTAACAGAAGTGTTCAGTGTAATAAATCACAGTGTTCATAAATGCATGACTGGGTTGAGCGTGTTACAACCCAGAGCACTGTACCGCAATTATCGAATGGAGCTTTAAAGACCTTTCAGGGGATGACAAGCCATTGAAGTGTACTCCTACCTGCCCCTGCTGTTGTCCCCCGGTTCAACCCGTTCATCTCATCTGCTGCTCCAATCACGTCCGGGCTCCCTCCACTCTGAACAATCTTCACGACAACCATATTTTATATCCGATAATAAAAGTTTTATACGCTCGACACACATTATTAGAGAGGATAGGAGCTAGTAAAACACTTCAGACTAAGAGAGGGGCAGGGAGGGTTATGAATAAAGAGGGAGGAAATGGCAGACATAAAGAGAGGGAGAGGAAGGCGGCGATAAAGAATGACAAAGAAAAAAACAAGGAAGGAAGATGAAGAGAGGGACGGATTGAGGTAAAGAGCGAGGAGAGGGATAATGAAGAGGGAGTGTGAAGAGTGAAAGATGGAGGAGAGCTGGAGGAACACAAGGGAGACGTCCTAAAAGATATGACAGGGGGAGAGATTGAGGGAGAATTGTGCGTACTGAGAGTAAGCCAGCTCAGGTATCATAAAGGTATAACATTTCTAGTCGTGTGTGGGTTTTTTTGTGGTTTCTGACTTACACTCAGCTGTGAACATGCTATTAATGTTGACATCTCACTCCTTGTGTATGCAGTAAATTAAGCTTACTATTAATTCAGATCTTAATGTTTCAAATACATGACTGATTTCTCTATTAAGTAATATTAAACCTGGCATTCCAGAGATCAGCAATTTATCTACTTTACAGAAACATTGCTGTTACACACCACTTTGACCAGTACACTTCGTTATAACATGGAAAGGTAAAAGAGGAAAGAACACATAAAAAGGAGGGCTTGGAGTGAGGATAAAGCCAGCTACACTGAACACAGAAAGCACTTTTTTCTTTTTCACATATAAGGTTTTCACAGAGGGAGAGGTTCACCACTATCAATCTGTCCTCTTCTGTTTCCCTAGAAAATTAGCGTCCATCAGTAGGACACTTGTCTGACTGTTTTGAGTATGCTTTATATTCAATTTGCCACTGAACAGAACCCTCCTTATGTTGTCTGGAATTAGGACACAGCTTTGAACTGTTTCCTCCATGGATGCAACCATTCCTTTGCTGTTGCTTTTTTTACACCCCTTAGTAGGTCCTTCTCTTGTCCCTGCACCAGCCCCCCCCCCACATTTCTTTCATGTCCCAGTCCGCCAGTTCCTCCTTTCTCGACTCATCATACACTGCACTTTCCAAATATTAATTTATCTTTTAATTTTTCATCGTCCTTACTTTCCCGTAGTTATGAACAAAAAACCAGAGCACCATAAATAATGAAAAAAAAGGGACAGATTATTGTTTGACATACTTTTGTAAATGTTGAGGCTGTCAGTTTTCTCGATGATAGGACTCACTGATATCTTTACATCAAAAGTGCAGCATAGCATTCCTTCTGAGTGGCAGACACAGGGCTGAACATACTGGCGCAGACATGACTATGAATACATACATGGGATGAAGAACCCAGCACTGATTCAGCATACATTACAAAACTCCTCCTCACTCTGTTCTTTTTCCTTTTCACACCTCTTTTCCAACCTTTCATATTCCTTCTTCATAATTTCAAACTGTCCTTCTCTTCTCTTATGCATGTTTTAATGATTTCCTTTCATCTATATAAAAAAGCCTCACAGCACTTATATACTTACGGACAAAGCAGGTGATTGCTCGGGATACAAAAGAGTTACATACTGGCGCATGCACGTGCATTACCACAGCGTCAGTGTTCCAGAGCCGTTCAGCATGCAGAGAGTCTTTTCAAAATCACCCTGCCTCGGCTCAAAAATTTTAATAAACTATGTTTTTTAATACCTGAAAAGCTCCGCTCTTTGAAAGCTGAATATAAATTTGTTTTAAGTTAATGTTCTGTGAAGGTCACTTTTATTATCTGTATTTAGAGAGGAGGCTTCAATGAAGTTGGTTCTTCAATAGTGAAGAATAGCAAGTCATTACTTTGAACTGAAGTGAGACACTTTAAAAGGCACTTTAAACCCAGCAGTTTATTTTACTTTCAGGAGAAAAAATCTGTGGATAGTTTGAGTGGAAATGTTTTTGACTGGTTGATGCATTTTTTTATTTATTTTGCATGTCTTTAGGAACGAAACATCAAAATGTTTTTATCGTCAAGTACTTCATTAATCCCGGTGAGGGACTGAATAAGTGAGAGGTGCTTTAGAAATGGTGTGGATGTTACAGAGCATTTTATTCATAGTAATTCTCCTTCATTATTTCCCTTTTTAACAAAAAAAAAGTGAGTTTCCATGTAGAACCTGTGCACTGCATTGGTCTCTGTACTTTGCTTTGAGAGATATATCTTACCAATAGTTCAGTGAAGGCATACAGTACGCTTACATGTCTGTGTGTGATCTGTCAAGAAAGTAAAAGTTTGGTCTTCAGAGTACAAGTCAGTTACATCAGATGTAAGTGCTCCCCCTTGTGGTATGGGCAACAATCACAGCCCCAGTAGTTTTAGTTGTAACATTTTTTTAAGCATGTCAGATAGTTATCATTCAGCAAGTCTGTATAGAGGCTAAGGAGTAGATTTAGGCTAACTTTTCCTGTCATTAGCAGTCATAGCTTTCATTGTTGACATGAAAAGTAGAGTGTTGATGTGTTTTTATACATCAATAAGTAAAAACAGGAAGTTTATTGGCCATGAGGTTAAATCAATTCTTTAAGTTGACATTTATTGAAATTCAAAATAATGCTGGGGAATGTATGGTTGATAAGAGATATTTAATCATACAATAATACCTATGGACATGAATCATCTTCACTTTCAATGTTCATGTTCACTAACCCCCTTTTTTATTCCTTTCTTTTTCTTCTAGACACCAAGACCTCTAAACATCATCAAGCAGAACAACGGCGAGCAAATAATCCGACGACGAACACGCAAACGGCTCAACCCTGACACGCTGTCATCCGAAACCTCTGCTCCCAAGCAGCAACGCATCAACAGTGAGGAGCGAATGAATGGGGAGGAGTCAGACAGGAGCTGTGCTTCGATCAAAAACCAGCAGCCCTCCCCTCGCTCACGCTCACCTCGATCCACTCAAGCCTTCCTCGCCAGTCAAACATTGGAGATCCACAGGCGCATGCCTCCGCTGCTCCTCCCTTCCCATCCCTCCTCCTCATTGGTAGCCGAGGGCAATGGGGGCATCTCTGAGGGAGGGATAACGTCAAAGATAGATGGAGGTAAAGGAGGAGGGGGATCAGAAAGAGGAAGTCCAATTGAGAAGTACATGCGTCCATCAAAACCTTCGAGTTATTCCCCACCTGGTTCGCCCATTGAAAAGTACCAGTATCCCTTTTTCTCACTACCTTTACCCTTAACCCTCTCACCTGACTTAACTCCTGAATCAGATTGGCTCAGATTCTGGAGTAAGTACAAGATGGCCGCCTCTGGGGTTCCTGGTAGCATTAGTAGTCTAAGCAGCCCTGGTAGCCTCGGGAATAATCCCCAATATCTTGGTGCAATGGTGACTCCAGTACAGCATCATCAGCAAAGCTACACAGTGCCTTACTGTGCCTCTCCTTACTCTCCTCTCCCTCCCCCTCCAGCTCCTCCTCACTATCCTCCTCCTCCTCTTCACTCCCAAACCTCTTCAGCAGAAAATGAGGCTCCCCTTGATCTTGCAATAAGACAAAGGGATACAAGTGCTGCAAGTGCACACATGTCAACAAACGGTGCAGAGAGGAGAAAGCGTGAGTCACCACATGCTGAGAGGTTGAGAGAGAACTGGAAAGGTGTCAAAGAGGAGGAGGAGAGGATGGATGAAGGAGGAAACCAGAGGGAGGATATAGGGAAGGAAGAGAAGGTTGATTTGACTAAAAGTCAGTCCAGCGTCCCAACAAATCGTGCAATGGTAGAAGTGTCCACGCAGGATGATCTGTCCAACCGTTGCATCCACTGTGGGATCTACTTCCTAGATGAAGTGATGTATGCCCTGCACATGAGTTGCCACGGTGATCAGGGACCATACCAATGCAGTTTTTGCCTCCATGTGTGTGCAGATCGCTATGATTTCACCACACACATACAGAGGGGCTTGCACAGGTACGCAGATAAAACGTCGCAAAACAGAGGACAAGTGCAAGAGGGCGTTATTCAGAACGCCACTGTGTTGTCAGAGCGAGGCAGTCAAAATGTGACGCCGGAGGTAGAAGATGAAGCTGATCACAGGGAGATCACGGATGAAAGCGATGACGTTGTAGGAGACTGTCATGAGAACGAAGCTAAAGAAGTTCTAGGTGATGAAAGAGTGGAAAAGGAGGTAACAGATGAAGAAGGTAATGACATGACAAACCAGGAACTGGGAAGCAAGACGGCATCAGATAGTAGCAATGATGTCACACAAACCCCAGAGATGAGTGATGCTGATTCTAAAGACTTAGTGGAGAATACAGAGAGTAAATAATCTCATGCCTTTGACTCACACAAACCCTTAAGAACGTGAAGAATAAGCTGTGTACCTCCTTGTTCCTGGAGGCTAGCTCATGTCAAAGTGGACCTAACCTGGGCACTAAATGGAACACATCCTTATGCTGGAAGCACTCGGCCGGCAAATGGTCAAAAATTATTGCAGGATCCTGCGACACTGCTGCAGGGACAGTAGTATTCAACATTCAAGAATCCAGGCATGCAGCTGAAATCACCTTTTAATAAACAGCCACTTCATGTGCTCTCCAAATAAGAGGATTGGAAGCTTGACTGAAAGTTGGACTGGTCTCATTTAGGATGAGTTTGAGGGGCTCAGCACTTGCACAGCCACCATACAGTAGAGCAAAAAAAAAAATCCTGGAAGCAGAACACTTTATCTGAATTGAATTAAGCTGGTCCGTTACGCACCAAGCTTTATGAACCCCAAACTTGTCTGATGTATCAGTTAGACTGTTTTATCTTGGTACAACCAGATCTGATCTGGTTAAAACTAATTTGTTCTGGTTCAGAGCATGTCCCTGACTGTTTTTCTCTGTACAAACGGATCCAAAACCAAAACTTTCTTTCCCTCTCTGAAACTGGTTAGGGATATACTAGTTTGTCCTTTCCTGCAGTCCATCTTGGGCTATCTTGGTACAAATGGATCTTCTTCTTTCACATGTGCCATGTTGGTTTTAAAACTGTCAATGCAAGATCACCACAGCTGCAAAGTGGCCCAAAGTGGAAGACTGGTTGGGTGTGGTTTTAACAAGACTCCTTGAACTTCTTGAAACCAGTTTGAACTGGTATAACCGGAGTGATTCCGGACCGAAGTGTTCTCTACATCCATTTGGATTAAACCAAGTGACATTATTTTCTACCTTCCTCTGTGCCATGATACTAGCTATGTGCCTGGCTGCCTGCCTAATAGAACAACCATCTATTAACCTGCTTAACATTTATATTAATAAAAATAATAATAATAATAATATGGTAATGATAACGGTGATGTTATAGTAAAATCAACATGCAATTTGCTACACTTTCCTATATAATATGTTATTTTGTAAAGGCAACTAATGCTTTCTTTTGCAGGAAATGGTACTATAAAATTTAGTCTGTTTGAGTTTTTTTTTTTTTTTTAGCTATTTGTTGTTTGTTTTCTTCTTGAGAATGTTACATCTTACACAAAATGGTACAGAAAAAAAGAGGGGGTTATGTGTATGTGCGCATTTGTGTTATTGTGTTGATATGTGTAAGTATCAAAGGATGTGTCCGTCCCCAATGATGTAAAGATATGAAGGCTTGTGCTCGGTTTTTCAGTCCTCAGGGGTCACACGTGTTGCACACCAACCCAGCGGTTACAAAGCATGTGCGCATCATTTTTACATGTTTAATGGTCTAATGGTTTTAGCATGTCATATAAGGTTCTCTTATATATGTTACATGTGTTAAAAGGTCAAAATGGTCTTAGTGTGTTACATGTTTTTCTGTGTGTCTTTTACATGTTGTTAAGCTACATGGTTTAATAGAGAGACTTAAGAACTTAGGGACTGTTTATTTCATAAGGATCAATTATTTGGGTTAACTGTTTGAACTTTTGCTCTGTATGGGGTCAGAGCTTCTTGCCTACAGTGTTTTATTAAACCTATCTCATATTTCTGAGATTTTGGTAGGTTACCTCTATGTAGCATGTTAGTGTGTTATAAAATGTGTAAAATAAGTTGCCTTGTCAATGAATACGAGCTGTTTCAAGTAAGAAATACCCCAAGAAATCCCAGTCACATATAATAATTCATTGAAGTCAAATGTTCATGTTGCTTTCCCACTCTTCCTCCCTTTATTTCCCTCTTTGGGTTCAAATTCAGTCTTTAAAACAAAAAAAAAGAAAACACCCCCCTGAAACCATTACTGAGTCTCTCTTTAAGCCAAACTTCACAGTTTTCAGCGTTTATTTTCATAATTGAGAGAGTCAGGTCCTCAAGTCTCCCTATTCTTCAGAGTGAATCAACAAAGTGGCCAACTTGCTTATTTTTGTAAAGAGAGAATCACTTCTGCAGCCTTGATGCCTTAGTTGCTAGAAAACAAACAAAAAAAATCACGAGGGACTCCTTTGAAGGAAATAATAATAGGCCGAAAGAAAATAAAAGATGGGAAGGAAAAGAAAAAGATATTTTTCTATGCCAAAAGATATGAATGAAAACTATTCCGCTGAGTGCCTGGTAACTTTTACATTTTTTTTTTTTTTAAAAGGTATGTTTATCTGTGTCAAAAAGTTTTGTACGTTATGAGTAATGTCAGGCAAAGTTGGGCAAACAGATTTCCATGTACAACATTATCAGTCTTCATTACTTGATTTCATATTTGGCATTTGAAGCCCATGAAAAAAAAAACACCTGTGCTTTTAAAAAATGAAAGTCCCTTAATATAAAACATCTCCATATTACATTTTACTTTTATGACAAATGTTTGGACATATGCCTGAGAGACTTTATATCAACCAGATGTCCCCTCCAGTGCTTTTAGATGATTTGACTATTATTATTTGATAAATAATAACTTGCTGTCACATCACTGTGTGCCCATGTTATGGTAATGGTAAAAGTCCTTCTCAAGTGTTACAATTTTAAAGCTGGCTTGGTCTTCAAAAGGCTTTAATACATCTTCTATAGAGAAAATATAATTATTCAGATAAATGTCAGATTTCATTGTTCTTTCACACCAGCAGTGAGATTAGATTTCTTTCTTGCAGAAATTCAGACAGTCAGACAAATGCTGAACTTTACACCAGAGCATTGAATTGTCATCAGCATGGAATATCTGGTTAATACCTCTAGCTTTTATGTTGCACCTCAAAACATGATCTCACGTGTAGATTCTGTGTTATGCTTTTACTACTCCTGCACAGTCTAAAACAAACTGTCTTAATAACTGTGCTGGATATGTCTTATTAAAACACTAAGGAACCTTTCAGTTTATTTATGCAATACAGATACACTTGAGTTAAATCACAGCTGTACCTGAGGAGAAAAGACTGCTCACTGCTGCAGCTTGAATGCAAATAAATCCGTCTTAGGCCAGAGATATACTTGCTTTTAACTATACATATGCATGCTGCACTTTACCTGCATCTGATTGGCACATCAGTGGTGTGGTGTATGTCCTTAAAAATTAACGCAACGAGAACGTAAAATGCAGTATGCTCTTGTACAGCAAGGGACAGTGTAGAAGTATGACAAGTCAGAACAGCAGCACGGACAACAGTGGCAGAACGTTTTTAGACAAGCTATTAGACCAATTCTGGAATCGTCCACATCTCTACAGTATTTGATCGACACTGCACAGCAACAACCGTGCTCGTCTGAGGATGTTTTATCTGTACACAGAGGAAAAACGTTGGAGAAATTGATTGTCTCTCACCGGGCTACTTAGACCCAGAATCAGCATAACAGTAACCTCAGCAAGTTCTGCCAGGACTATTGTTTATATCCCATGAATCTGGTAGTTGCATATGGCCTGAGCTCTCTGTTGTGTCCTCCCCTAGAGGATATCCTCTAGTAAGATGCGAAGGGCATAGCCAAGTATGTGTATTAACATGTTCATGACGCAGACGATTGTGTACGCGAATGCAAGGTTAAACAGCAAGTATATCTTCGGCCTTCCTGTTTACATATTCACATGCTAACAACTTGTCTGACATACAACCCCTGCATAGACAAGTGTAGGGACTCTCACATTAAACATGAAAGGCATCTCTGTACCATTTCTGTAAAGAGAGGCTCCTTAACTGCAAAGTAATATGGTTAAATTCTGAAGTTTTCCCTTCATGTTCAATTTCATTACTACATAAAGATTTGTGAAGTCAATTCAAAAAGGCAAATCCCTGAGTTCACTCTGGGTAATATTACGCTAATGTGTAAAGTGCTTAGATTTTGTGTGTTGCAGTTATGGGCATCTTTTTAAGGGCTGCTAGCATGATACAAACTGTTTACATTTGCAAATGTAGCTTAAAAAAAACAAAGGAATGAAGCAGTGATTTGTTTAAAGACAACAAAAGGAAGGATTGAGGGATACATGCTTGGATGGATGGATGGATGGGTGCCTTTGAAGAATATATTGGGAGAAGGTGGGAAAATGGGATCAAATGACTCTTGTAGTGGCTGATAAAAGAGGTTTACTTTATGTTTTCATATCATCCCTTCAGTTCTGTTTTGTTTGTCTCTTTACCTGCCATCAAAATCCCTTTGATCTTTCTCATCTGTTGTTTAATTTGACAAATAACCCCCTGTCAATCCTTCTTTTATCTCTGAACCTGCAGCTGTTCCCAGTCCCACTCATCTCCTCTGTACTACTCCACTTTTCTTCATTTCTTCTCTGGATTAAGGAAGTCTCAGTTGGTAGACAGGTGTTTAAATGGGAGTTAGATGTCATACCATGTTGCGCTTAAAAAAAGCAGAGGTTGACTTAGTTAACCCAGACAGACAGACAGACAGACATACAGACCAACAGGAACCTTTCTCCTTAAATGACCTTTGATTTTGTTGAATTTTTCTCCTACTTGAATGATCCCTGGGTTTGTTGAAAGATATTACCAGCGGTGAATTCTAAACGCCTGCTTGAAGCAAGTAGTGGATTTTCTCAGATTTAAGTTCTTTCACTTGCCAACAGGACTTATATATTAATAAAGATTCAACATGAATTTTCATACTGTAGAAGATGAGAAGTCTTTTGGTTAGGATTTTTGCAGGATTTCCTGGAAATATCAGGGCACTGATAACAGAAAGAATGAAATGTTTTGCCTTTTTATTGAGTCTGGGTGTACTCCTCAACCTGATGAACCCAGAGGATTTCCTCTTGCAACAAATTCTGATGCCAAAATCCTTCAGTGGTTTAACTTTGAGAGAAAATCTATTAACTGTTCTCACTGAGATGTAAGTAAAGAACACATTAAAAAGTTGTTCATGCTCACCTTTCATATTGTAAGTGTCCTGCCAAACTGTTTCCAGCTAAAATATCTTCCAACAGTTTCACCCATCAGCTAAATTATGAGTTACTATTAATGAGAATTTTGAGAGAACATTTCAGCTATTAATGTTTCAAAATAGGCAAATTTGTTAAGAAATGCAGTTCTGCAGGACACAACTGACCTTCTTTTACTTCAGTAATGAGTGTATGTTTTAGGTTTGATGGCATTTCACATCAGCGTTTACATTGGGGGGCCTTAACAAGTGTTTTAATTTTGTCTTTGTCAGAATGTGTTATAGAAAATTGATGCTGTTGCTTGCACTCCATTTATTATGTTCTTATTGCCAAGGAAGGGACAACACAAACACACACACAAAGACACACACCGTCAGTGGTACGGATTGAGTGTACATTTTGGGATGTACAGTATTAGTCATGGGAGACAAGGGAGCGAAAGGCCAGTTTAGTATTGGTCAGAAACACACATACTCACACACATACACGCACACATCAACTATGTACATTTAACCAATATATTTAGTAGGTTTTCTGATTCTATTAAGTTGAATGGCTTTTATAGAACATTTTGATTTTTTTTAGGTTATTTTCTCTCTCATGTTGTATTTTATTCTGCTACCTTTCTGTACGTTATTGTTTTTAGGTTTTATTTCATGCAAAAATGATATTTCAACAACATATTTTGACAGCCAAGAAAAAGTTTGTTACACAGCTAAACTTGAAGAATAATGTTAAGGATGATGACGATAATAATTAATAAAAGTAATAACATACCAAAAACTAACATTGAGTGTTATATTTATTTGTGATTTAATTTTGATTATGTATCCTTTATCCAAAAATATCAGACAAGCTGTGGCCTGTGCTGTGATTCTGGAAGAAACTGCAGACATTTGGAACACAAAGGCACAAGTGTGGTGACTATGGACTGAGCATCTTTGATTTTTTACACTTTCAGGACAACACAGGTGGAATTTTCTTTACAAAAGATTTTCAATAGAAAAATGTCCAGCCTCTGAACCCACCTCCGACTGCATTGTCTGAATGTAGCAAGGAGCTCCACTGCCAATATGTTTTTCTTCATAACTGTTCTATCCTCCAACCTGCCTGTTCTCACAAAATGGCACATCTTTTTTCATAAGAAGTAAGTTAGCCATAATGATATAATCGAAGTCTGTCTGTCTGTATATTGCTGACTACAGAGAAATGCAGAGCTGAAAAATTAAATTAACATGGAAGCCCCCAAAACTGACGGTCCCCAAATGACCACTTGAGGCTGGCTCCAAAAGTGAGTCAATTCCCATAGAGCCTCATGCTGAAATGCCAGACTTTACAGAAAAAATAAATACTGTTACAGCATCTTTACAAAAAAACATAATCTCTGTAGCTCATACGGATCCAAGTTGTTAGTCCTTGATTCCTCAGCAAGCACGTTCTGAGTAGCACCAGATGCACACCAGAAGCTGCTCTTTGCTCCGCTCTGCTGAAGTCTATTTTCAAAAGAGCATGCGTCAGGCTGAACAGAGCAGATCAACCTGGACAAGAAGTTTGACACAGAGCATTCAATCAATTTGAAAAAACAGCCTCCCCACCGTTTATCAGATTTTATAGATCCTACATGATCTTTAATAGTTTACATGTGGTTTTATGATCTCACAAGTCCTGTGCTTCATACTACAATAAGCATCCACAGCTGTTCCAGTAGGGTCTGGCTTGACCACGCGCACATGCTTGCTGTGGAATGAAGGACTCATGGTGATTCTTTGCCTGTTCAACTCCTGCAACACAATTGTCAACACAGCACCTGAAGATCAAGATTTTGTTCCACAACAAGTCGAGCAAAGTTTACAATCAAACGTTCTCATCTGAATTGCATAGTCCATGAAGTTCCACTGCCCTTGGAGGATGAATTGTAATTTTCATAGTAAGCACCCGACCTTGCCTGTTAGACTATCATCGAGTCAAGGGTTCAATTTCGAGACAAGACATATTAAACAATGGTATTCAAATTGAAATTTTCAGGGCATTTTGGACAATCCATGAATTTTCCTCTTGAGCTACTGTGAGGTCAAAATGTCAATTTGAAGCGAAGACAAACATTTCTATGATGATGTTGATTTTACTGACCCTAACACCTTTCCTCAGGCACAGCTCCCAAGACAAACTGAAAATTTAGATGCACCAAGGTCTACATAATGTACTTCTGGAGTAGGGTACACTCTGTGTCTTTTATCATATTTTACAGCCGCATCAGCCCATTGACAGAACTGTTATGACACAACAGATAGAGTTGGCAACTCAAGCAGAGGTTATTATTATTCTTTTTTTTTACCAACACATACTATGAAGAAAGGATTTGATATCCCATTTAAATCTTCCTCCCAAATCTCATTTGGGTCATAAACTTTGACAGATCTAATCCTCACAGCAGAACTATCTGTCAGAAGACAAAAGCTCCTTATCTTACCTCTATATTAAGCCCAGTATTAACAATTTATCCCTGTGTTCACACTCCGAACATTGATTAGAGTTGATTAACACTGCATCAGAGCCTGCAGCAAAATTATGAGGCAGCATTTAAATGTGTGTGTGTGTGTCTGTGTCTGTGTGTGTGTGTGTGTGTTTGTGTACAAGTGCGTGATGATTGGCTACAGAGAGTCCGTGTCCGACCAGAATATTAAACACCCTGGTGTCTACTGGAGAGGTCAACACACAGACATGTGCAGCTGCACATAATTATGGACCTGTTCAAGGCGAAAAAGGAAAATCCATCAAATGAATACAAGACAGAGAACTTCAAAAGGAATGTAAAAGCACACGCAACAGTTCATGGACACTTGTTTGCCGAAGAAGAATAACATACAGATTCGTGCCTACACCCACACACACACACCCATACACAGAATATTCCTGTTTCTTAGCTTCACACTGGAGCATCTCCTCTGTATGCATCCCCTGCCCCTGCCTGCCTGTCTGTCAGCCCACCTGTCTCTCTTTTCCAACATCTCGCAAACATCATTTCTGTTTATTGTAATTCATGTATATGTATGAGTTATCTACACTGTTGACAGAGGTTTGACTCTGTGTGCTTGTGTGTAAGAGAGCAACCGAGTAAGAAGCTGTGTGAATATTTGTGTGTGTTGTTTCTCGTGCATGACCAGCCTTGTTGCAGTTGTCACATTTGTGTGGGGGTTGATTGAGATGTAGTTTATATTTCATTTTCTGTTTGACAAAAATATCTAGAAAGGTCATAGATGGATGAATGGAGGGATGCGTGGATGGATGGATAGATTATATGTATGTATCTAGGATCTATCTATCTAGGATCTCTCTGACCCTCTAACCAATCTTGGTTCCTGCTGAAAGTGTAATTATAGCTCTACATGGCCTCAGTTTGGCGGCTGTGTATCATCAGCTTCACAGTGAGCTCCACTGCAGAGGGATTTGATGTGTAATCTCCTTTATTTCCTCTTTACTACTACTCCAGTTTCTGAAATATCCGCACATGTTCTCTTTTAATCCCCTATGTGCTTTTTTTCCTCTCTACTTTTCTTTTTCCAGATTCAAATATGCTTCATTGATGATGCAGAGCATACCCTATATATGACCAAGTTATTAGGTTGGGTGCAGTTTTCCAATCTTGTGCGAAGTAGAATCAAAATGAAATTGTATAAGGGTACACTTGTGCATAGCAATACTGCTGAGAGAAACTAAAAGAAGAGGAACCACACACATTGTTATATGCTTCAATATCTGGCCTTTTGTGTCACTAACACTAATACAGTATTTGACTGTGTTTAAGTTGAGTCATCAAACCTTGAGTCTGAATGGAGTCTCAAGGTCCCAGTGTTGATGTTCCAGTCTGAGTCCGAGTCACCAAAGAAGAATCCTGAGTCAAATCTCCATTATTATTGTTGTTGTTTATTGGGACAGCTGTGGCTCAATGGAAGAGTGGGTCTTCTCCTGCAGTCACATGCCAAGGTGTCCTTGGGCTAGACACTGAACCCCAAATTGCTTCCTGTTACATGGTCAGCTGTGTGTGAATGTGTATGAATGAGTTCGCTAATACTGAAAGTCGAAAGTCCATTTACCATTCAAAAAAGGGACAACCACTGTTTCCCTCCAAGCTATTCAATACATTAACCTGGACTGACATGACGTGTTGCATAAATGTGCACCACAGGTGTCTTAAGGGAATAGTATACAGTGGTATCACTGCAGGTTTCTAATAAACTCAAAATTACCTGCAGCCCACCTGCTATTTAACCGTCTTGGACTTAGT
The DNA here is from genome assembly GCF_009762535.1 of Notolabrus celidotus. Lineage (NCBI taxonomy): Eukaryota > Metazoa > Chordata > Actinopteri > Labriformes > Labridae > Notolabrus > Notolabrus celidotus. The sequence continues at coordinate 18,058,222 of NC_048287.1, read as the reverse complement.
AAAATTAGATACTAATGTTACTGCTAGCTAGCAGCTAGCTAACAGTAACATTATCAACAGTGCAAGAAACTCTAGTGCCTCACTGACTTTTCTGGGCAAATTCTGGATGGATGTTTTGTAAAGTTTGAAGTTGTTTTTTTTTCTTCTCCTCCATGGCTCTTTTATGTTTCAAACATGTTTCACTGATCTTGTTTGCATTTGCTGTTAAATCTTTAAAAGAAAAAAAAAACAGTATTGGTGGCGTCTCTGTAAGCAGGAACTGTTGCTGAACAAGCCAGCACATGAATGCACACGCTGGTGAACACCAGACCAGCCCTTGCTCAAAACTGAAGACATTTTTAGGGCCTTTTGTTTGTACAAAAAAATAATTAAAAAAACAATTAAACAGTCTTCCTAAGTGAGTAAGTCCAGAGTCCTCATTTCCTCCCACTGAGTCCAAATTCAATCAATGCTCAAGTCTGAGTCCAAGTCTGAGCCATCAATGATTAAACTAGGAAGAGTCCATAGACTGTATAAAATATGGATGTAGTATCCGTGACATTACCCATCTGTCTCTGAAGCGCTGTTTTGAAGCTAATTGTCGGCGGGAGCCATATTGCTGCTCTCGAGCATTTGTGACGTAAAGAGGCGGGCTTTGAGCCTCCTAGCCAACAGCTACAGTTTTCACCCCTGTCAATCAAGTCAGCTGTCCCTCTCATTGGAAGACTCGTAATCTCAATATCTTCAAAATTGCTGCGCTAGAAAAAAATTCACCCCATACAGTGTGTGCGGATCAAGAAATAAGCTATCCAGACTACACTTGTCTTTTGTACCAGGCTGTGAACATGTTTATTTCTGCTGTAAAGATTGACTTTTTTGAATTGGAGTGTATGTGGTTTCCAGTACTTCCAAAGCCAGCTTCAAGCGGATCCTTGATGAACTGCAGTTTTTAGCACTTCCACATTGGACTCATATTTTTAGGCCGGAGGTTGCCGCTTGGTAGAGTCAAGTAAGGCTCAAGTCTGGGTCCTGGTTCTGAAAGCTTGTCTATCAAATGAGTACAAATGTCAAAAAGTATGACAATGCTTAAAATACATGCAATGTCTTAGAAATGTTTTTTGATAAATATATGAGTATTTTGTTCAAGGCAAGGCAAGGCAAGGCAAGGCAAGGCAAGGCAAGGCAAGGCAAGGCAAGGCAAGGCAAGGCAAGGCAAGGCAAGGCAAGGCAAGGCAAGGCAGCTTTATTTGTATAGCGCATTTCATACACAAGGGCAACTCAATGTGCTTTACATTAAAACATTAAAAGCATTGGAGACATTCAGAAAGGCATAAAAGAACACAATTAAACGACAAATATAATTAATCAGAAAAGAAAAGGAAAATTAGAAATATATTAAAAATTACATTAAAATTTGAATTTAAAGTGGGTTAAAAAAGATAGGAAGGCAGTGGCAAATAAAAAAGTCTTAATCTTGGATTTAAAAGAGGTGAGAGTTGGAGCAGACCTACAGCTTTCAGGGAGTGTGTTCCAGATATATGGTGCATAATGACTAAACGCTGCTTCACCATGTTTCGTTCTGACTCTTGGGACTGAAAGCAGACCAGTACCTGATGACCTCAAAGGTCGAGGTGGTTCATAAAGTAGTAGCAGATCAGCAATGTATTTTGGGCCTAAACCATTCAGTGCTTTATAAACCATCAGCAGGATTTTAAAGTCTATTCTCTGACAGACAGGAAGCCAGTTTAGAGATCTAAGAACTGGAGTGATGTGGTCTACTTTTTTGGTCCTTGTTAGGACTCAAGCAGCAGCATTCTGTATGAGCTGCAGTCATCTGATGGACTTTTTAGGGAGTCCTGTAAAGACCCCGTTACAGTAGTCTAGTCTGCTAAAGATAAGTGCATGGACGAGTTTTTCTGCATCCTGCTGAGACATAAGTCCTTTAATCCTTGATATATTCTTAAGGTGATAGTAGGCGGACTTTGTAATTGTCTTAATGTGGCTGCTGAAATTAAGGTCTGAGTCTATGACTACACCAAGGTTTCTGGCTTGGTTTGAACATTTCATCTGTGCAGATTGGAGCTGAGCAGTAACCTTTAACCTTTCTTCCTTGGCTCCAAAAACAATCATTTCAGTTTTTTCTTTGTTTAACTGAAGAAAGTTCTCGTCCAGTCATTGATTTGTTCAATGCATTTACTCAGTGTTTGTATGGGACTATAATCCCCTGGTGATATGGTAATGTAAATGTGTGTGTCATCTGCATAGCTATGGCATTTTATTTTGTTGTTTTTTATTATCTGACCTAAGGGGAGCATGTAGATGTTGAATAGCAGAGGCCCCTGAATGGTTCCCTGAGGTACTCCACATACGATTTTCATCCGCTCAGATGTGTATTTACCTATAGACACAAAATAGTCCCGGACATTTAAATAGGACTTAAGCCAATTTAGTACTGCACCAGAGAGTCCCACCCAGTTTTCAAGTCTGTCCGGTAGTACCTTGTGGTCCACTGTGTGAAAAGCAGCACTAAGATCAAGTGATACCAAAACTGAAATTTTGCCATTGTCTGTGTTTAAATTAATATCATTGAGGACCTTGACTAGGGCGGTCTCTGTGCTGTGCTGTGACCGGAATCCTGATTGGAAGACATCAAAACAGTCATTTATCATTAGATAATTGTTCAATTGTTGAAAAACAGCTTTTTCAATAATTTTACTTAAAAAAGGGAGGTTTGATATTGGCCTATAGTTGTTCATTTCTGATGCATCTAAATTGTTCTTCTTCAGGAGGGGTTTAATTACTGCTGTTTTCATGGCCTGGGGGAAGACACCTGAAAGAAGAGACATGTTGACAATTTGAAGCAGATCTAAGGTCATGTAGTCTGAAACCTTTTTGAAAAATGGTGATGGTAGGATATCAAGGCAGCAGGATGAGGATTTCAAATATGTATTATATCTTGTAGGTTTTTGTAATTTATTGGATTAAATTGTGTCATAGTGATTGAGTTGTTTTTTGGTGGACACACAGATAACACATTCCCAGTACCTCGTACAGTAGTGCTGACTGCTTGTCTGATTTTCTGAATTTTGGCAGTGAAAAAGAATGCAAATTCATTGCAGGCCCTGGTAGATAAATGTTCAGAGGCCACTGGCACAGGGGGGTTTGTTAGCCTGTCGACTGTAGCAAACAGGGCGCGTGCATTATCTTTGTTTTTAGTGATAATGTCTGAGAAGAAGGTCTGCCTTGACTTTTTCAGTTCTAGATTAAACATGTGAAGTCTTTCTTTATAAATGTCATAATTAACCTAAAGCTTTGTTTTACGCCACCTGCGCTCAGCTGTTCGACATTCCTTTTTTTTTTCTTTTTTTTTTTTGAAACAGAAATCTCCTGGTTTTTATTTTTACTTTTAGTCCTTCTCTTCCAGGTATTAGAAGACAAAAAGGTGTTCCTTTTTTTCAATGTATTTTTCTTTTCTTTTTTTAGGGTAGGCTTTTCCAGAAAATATATTCTGATATCGATGCTTTCCCACACACATACATAAAAATGACATGCATACTTGCACACAAACAGTATGCAAATGATCCATATTTTACAGCAGAGCTAGATTTCTGGAGAAATGCAAAAAAGCGTCTACACACACGCTCATGCACACTGCAGCTTTTCCTTGGCCCGTCCTTCACATTAGGGCTCAGGAGTATTTTAATAATAATCATTTTAATAACATCTCACAGTATAACTGATAATGCTATATATATGTGTATGTGTGTATATGCCTGTGTGAGTGTTTCCAAAAGAGCATATCAATTTCTGCTGACACTCTGATAAGCTTTTTGCTCTTTCCTCACCTGAGGCGCACCTCTCCCCCTCTTTTTAACCCATCCCCCCTTATTTTTTGAATGAATTGCATTTTAACTCCAGATCGCATGAGAGGACACCAGGCTGAGCAGTCAGAACAGCTGACTATCAAACCTCTCCTCTATTTCCGCTGGATTTTTAAAATCTTCTTCAGCTAGCTGGTGTCTTTAGCTCCAGTTTTACTCTTATTTTCAAAGTGTGTGGTTTCCACTTATGATTCTTCATAGTATTTTAAACTTTTATATAGCGCTTGATGTGGATGGGAAAGAGTCTGTCTACACTGTATTGTTTGAGAGAAAGGCTAAATGTGTGTCTATTCACTGTGTGCAGTTTAAACATTCATGATATTTCTTCCTCTTCATCTATCACAGGAAACAGAGATAAGCAATAAGACGATTCACAAGCAATATGCGCACATTTCCAAGGCAGTAAGTGTTCCAAGAAGACTGTTTTTTGAAAAGCAATGTTTTCCTCAAACTGTTTGAAAAAAATAGCCTCTCCCTGTCAAACTCATTGTCTTCACATTATGTATTGTTCTCAGTGCACTCAGAGCCGTGATGTATGCTCATGCAGCGTCAGTGCTTCTGTTGCTTTCGGCCTTATTGTCTCCCACAGTCTCTGCCTGTGCAATCATCCGTCTGCTCATTGTGCAATGCCTCTCCAACAATTGGAATTTGATCAAATTTGGGAGACTGATGTGTCTCACCACTGCATTCTGACATATTGGAAATTGAAATGATTAGCTGAAACAGTGCTGTGAAGACAAATCAACAGAAAATGCAGCGTGCAGTGACGACAGCATGGTTACCAAGTCCTTTCAATGCCCTGTTCGTGGTCACATTGCATTTAATACAGTTTCTGAATTAGTCCTCTTTTATATGGTGTTAAGTGTTTGTCAAGTTAGCTTAAAGCATAAGTGCAAAAAGGCCCGGGGCGTACTCAAAAAAATGGATTAACTTTTGGAACACTGTTACCGTGGTCAAGGTCACTTCTCTATCACTGACCAATCAAAGTCAAGAAAGGGCAGGAATTTTGGTAACAAGTTTGGCAAAAACAATGGCAGAGGGCCGTATAGAGGTGAAACTCATTTTTTAGAGGTAAAATTTCCAGGTGCAAAGATGCTGTAAATGCTACAACACGATTTAAATTTTTTTTTTGTTTGTTTTCCAATTTTCTTTGTAAAGTGCCATCATATTGAAGTAAATATGAAGCATATTGAGTATTTTCAGACTTAATGGTTACTACCAAGGGAAGTATAAGGGCCAAATAACTTTTGCAACCTAGCAACATTAAGCCCTAGTAAGAAGCACTTTTTGAGGCTGGAGGTGCAGCCAATGCTGCTGTCACTTGTTGTCATCAAGTGTGTGGTCTCTAAATGTGTGAAGGTTTGAAGAATCCTGTAGAATCCATGTGTGCCAGCCTTTAGTGTGTGTTTTCACTTGTGTTTCTAGTTAAGTCTATTGTGTTTCCTGTTTTATTTTGTAGTTCTTGCCACCTTGTGTCTGGTTTAGTTTCCCTTCAGCTTAATTTCATCCCTCATTGGTTTCACCTGTATCTCGTTGTAACACCTGTGTCTGATTATCTTGTGTGTATATAGTCTCTGTGTTTCCTCCCGTGTGTCAATTCATTGCATCGTCTGATGTTCCCTGTGATTCCCTGCTTCCGGTGTTTTTCGTTGTTTCAGTCTTCTGCTCCCCGTGGTTTGTTTGTTTTTTCATTTTGGACATTTCAGTTTTGTTTATCACTTGGCTTTTATTTATTTATGTGTGCACTTTGGGTCCTCCTCCTTTTGTTTTCATCAAACGTAACAGGGTGATACGAATTGGAAGTAAGACAAAGGTTTCTGAAGCTAAAATTATATATAAAAACTTGGATTGGTTTCTTAGCTGAATGAGCTGTAAATATTACATCTTAGTGAGTTTAAATTGAAATTGTTCAGTCTTTTTTTTATCAAATGCAATATAAAACATTGCATTGAAAGATATCTCTTTCAAAAGTTAAACATAAGAAGTAGACGTTCTCAAATTGTCAGTTTTTCATTTTCACTCTTGAATAAGACAAAGCTTTCTTTTGGGAGCCAGTAACTCATGTGTTTACTCCATAGCAAAGTAAGAGACCTTCAAAAAAACTGTAATGACCGACTTATTGGGTGATTTCATCTTCTATTCATGCTCATCAGAGTCCTAACTGTGCTGACAGAAACATTTGCTGGTTTAAAAATAACAGCCGATGGCAATTTCACTTTTTCTCCCACTAATTTCCTCGATGATGGTTCTAATAGTGTGTATACATCTTCACTTGGCTTAAGGCTGCTGACATTTCACATCAACAACCATTAATACAGCAATGACTTTAAATATATTCAAGCTCAATAAGCGAGGGATACGCTTGGAAACACAAAGTTCCTCCAGGAAACTGAAGATCTTGATAACTTAAGATTAATTTTCATTAATATATTCCCTCCTGGGGTAACATGGCTTGGAGAAACTTGCAGTGGGATGGTGCTCATGAATAAAGGTGTTAAAGGGTCATCCTGCTGTAGGCCATGGGCCAACCCTTCACACAAGCACTGCTGAACTAAAACAGAGGCTTAAGTACAATCCTACTTAAGTATAATATGCAGTGTTATAAATCCATTTGGCATCAGTACTCCCTGAATTTGCCCTGACGGGTCACAACATCTTAGTTCCAACATTTTTGTGATGCTTGGTTTAAAAAAGAAATAAACTGTTGCATTAAAACTACAGCAGAGCTGGAACTATCTTTACTCTATAAGAAGATTCACATTAGGACAAGGACAACTCAGAAAACCCATTATAAGCTCCAGAAAGGTATTATTGAATGCATAGTGGTTGCATTACACCATCTTAATTCAGTACTTCTGAGCCTTTTAACGTTTTCCTGTTACAATTCTAATAGGCCTAGTGGGGTAAAATCATGTAATCATAAGCAAAGTCATATGGAGCTAATCATAACTTTTAACTCTACAGCTGGAGAGCATTACCTAGTATAATACCATGTTGTGTCCACAGACTATATCAAAAACAGACAGCACAACAGCTCCTCCAATGTGAAGCCAGAACTTTAGGAGCTCCCATTTTATTGGTAAGTCAAATGAGGGCTTTGGTTTGCAGAAGGATGTGACATCCACACCATTGCTCTGCCAGCCACATCACTTATGAGCATGCAGTGGATTGATTTTGTGAAGACCCATTAAGATGGAGTATACCCGCCATCTTTCTCTAGAAACTTGTATTAACTTTCAATGGAGACAAGTGGGTTCAACAGATAATCTGGTACTGAAGAACAAGATTAACCCACTATCTTCCACCCCAGTATTTGTCTTCCAGTCCCACCCGGGTTTCACCCTTTCTTTTTTTAGATATATATTCTGATAGATTAGATATATATTGACATAGAGTGGTCTAGACCTCCTATGTTTGTAAAAGCGTCTTGAGATAACGTTTGTTGTGATTTGGCGCTATACAAATAAAGATTGATTGATTGATTGATCCTTCTACCTCTCCTGGCCTTTGGTCTCCCATCCCACCCAACCTTCATTCTCCGGTCCTGGCAACAACTACCACCACCGATGGCAGTACATATGCACCTATAAAGGTAGGTTGTCTTATATTTATTTATTTGTTTTGAATTTTGGAAGTTAATGTGGTCCGATGAACATAGCAGAATTTGAGTTTTACACGGTGCTTGCTTAGCATCTTTGTAATCAAGTTAACTGGAACGAGGACTTCAAAGGGTTTGTAAGCTCAAGTGAAGCCTAGGTGCAAGTACTGTCATTCAAAACCATTCATTTAGTATATCACAACTGTCTTCTTGTTTTGTTCTTTGTCATTCATGTATGATGGAATTGGATTTTGGAAAACGAGCCATTACCAATGGCTTCTGGCTTAATCCAGCTATGGATACTCTAAGAAAAGATCAGACAAACTTACTGGTCACCTCTGACCCTGACCATAAAAATATCTTATGTATTATATCAGTTATTGTAAATAAGTATACTGTTATGCTGTAAATTAAGATATACAAGATTACAAGATTTTCATCTTCTGAGATCAAATCCTTGAAGATCTCTTCTGACTCCAGCACTCACAGAAGGTAGTAAATCATTTTTAGCATCCTGTCATTACCTCCCTCGATCTTTTCCATTGCTACATGAAAAAGGAAAATAAAAAACTCTAAATCTGTCAGTACTGTCTTACATATCTCATTTTTGAGCATGCTACTGCTGCCCTGACCTTTTCCTTTGGAGTATAACCTGCTTGTAATCTTGTCCAGGAATTTAAGTGTAATCCTGCATTTCATTAATGGAGAACATTTTGAAATACTTTGATAACCGGAGTTCAGCTTCAAGTGATAATTAGGGTATTTACATGGGTCAAAATGGCACATTTAATCTTGCAGCTCAGTTTACATGCTTTCTGTTAATAATGGGTGTACAGCTCTTATTTGCTTAAATGCAACAGATGGGTTGAAGTATTCTGACCTTTGACTGCATCAAGCTTGGGTGCTTCCACTTCATTATAAATGAAATAACTACATATAGGAAGTATACATATTTAACCATCTGCTTTCTATGATCATGAAAGAGCATTGGTCGTATTTGATGATGTCAATAATCAGAGCGCCTTAGGATGATCACTTTAATAAGTGTGCACTTGTAAATGATCCCAATCAAAGAGGAAAGAAGACGGAATAATAACAAAGTTGAGAAAAACGCGTATAGACAGGCAGATGGGGAGAATGAGGTAAGGCGTCTCCTACCTCTCCTCTCCACCCTCCACCAATCCATTATTCAGTATACCTTCAGGTCAAACTCTGTGTCTGCCTGACACCCCCTCTTCTCCTCTATAGTGTCTCCCACTCCCCTTTCCTCTGTCTCCATCTCTCTGTCACCTTTCATATTCCACAGAAATGACCTCGGGGAGGAGAGGCCTGACTGTGAATGTCAAAATTTCTATTGATGTATTTTTTTTGAAGGATTTAATTATAGGTAAGCACATTGATTTTTTCAGGGTAGAAGTTTCTGGAAAAGTTTTTGTCACTTAAAACTCTCTTTTTCTCAACTTCTGTCTTGTTGCTGCACTTTAGAGAAAAATAAAACACAGAAGGAGAGAAACCACAGTTAGAAAGTGTTGGATTTCAGCATGGCCAGACTCTTCCTCTTCACAGTTAGCTGGTGTTCGAGGTAATAACAATCCTTGCTTTATTTAACAGTTGTCTGGGTTGGTTTCCTTACTCAGGTAAAAGCCATAGCGATTGTGCATTTCTCCAAAAAGAGATTTTTGCAACAAGTGTGTCCTCAGATAGATTTTCCTTACCGCTCACATTTACAAAAGCAGTCACCTGCATGACTAAATTGGTATTATGGTGCTTGAAGAATCAAAGTTAGAGGGGGCAAACTTTCAAGAACATTCTGCAATCTGTGGCAGAATTGTCTAGTAGCAGACATTTTCTCCATTTTCTTCCATTTTCAAATTTTAATTCTCATAACCAATTTACTGTCAGCCTATGATTATTTTCTATAGAAAATATTACATGTAGTATTTAAATTTTTATTGAATATCTATTAAAGTTTTACAGGAACTATCTTTTATTTAAAAAAAGAGAAAATTTCACACTGGGATCTTGTCTCGCCGTAGCTGTGCTGGGATACACTTGCGTTGTGCACAAACAGTACACTTCATCATGGCCTATATAAAGACCTCAAGTAAGCAAATGTAGAAACACCCAGTCGTATTTCATGCTAAATTTATTTTTACCATATTGTACCCAAATAATTAATGCATTGAACACAGCTCCATGGCCAGTAACTCCATTCTGGATTAGTGTTTGACAGGTTGTTTTGTCTGTTAAGCTAATGCTAGTTGAAAAATAGTGAATGGTAACACATGTATTGTGTTGCAAAATGCACACCTAACATGACCATAGAAATAAACTAAAGAGTAAAAGAAGACCTTATGCTCTAGCATGCACTTAGCTAAAGAGAAATATTTGCTGAAGGAGGATGCAGAACATGGGGACCTTGTTAAAGAGTTTTTCTTTCAGTGAGGTTCTGTGAAGTGCTTGTCAAAAATAAGTGTGTTAGCTTTGTCAGCTCGGCCCATTTTTCTGCAGACAAGGCCAGCTCTACCACGTAATTCAGCTAACTTTAACAAAATCAAGCCAAAGCACTATTCTTAGAGTAAGTGTACTATCTATTTTGAAAACTCTCAGTGCTTATTCTCGGACGCAACACCTACTTGTCCTCCCCCTGCAGCGCGCTGATCAACTAATCAAGTCTAGGATGTAAGAGTGACTGACACTGTGAATTTAGTTATTTTTTGCATCTCAGTTTGAGATATTTGAAGCAACAAATGCTGAACATTATAGGGCTGACACATAGTATATTTTTATACCATCGGCTACAAACTTTATTCTTGGTTTCTTGTAATGTTTCTCAAGATTGTGAGTATGCTTTGAAGTGTTTCGTAGTTCAGGTTGTTCAGAGCTCACCTGGTTCAAACAAACACATCCAGGGGTCTCGTTTATAAAGGTTGCTTACACACAAAACAGGGCCTGAAATTGGCGTACGCCAGTTTTCACGCCAAGTTTGTGATTTATAAAAAACAAACTTGACGTGAAAATATATTTTGATGCCTTTTACACATTTCATTCATTGAATAACAACATTAACAGACCCGCGTCACCATCATCACTAAATCTACATATTCCATTTGAATGTGTGTCTGTGGTGAGTCGTTTCCAATAAGCCGTCATTAAAAGATAAAAGCGTGACTTAAAGTTCATCAAATATTTAATCAGCTTTGTCTCACCGTCACATTTCTCCAGTTTCTTTAAGTGTAGAGGAAACACACGGGCCGTATCCTAACGTGTTCATCGGGAGGTAAAACCAAAGTAACATCAGAGAACGTAAATAAGCTGCGGAGCAAAGTGACAGTCATGTTTTCAATGTTTCTAACGCTGTGCAGAGTCACTGAATGCCGTTATACTTTTAATAAAGACTGCTGTACGACACAAGCGGAGCGCAGAGACACAGTGACGGCTGCCTCACACATTGATCACATCTTCATCACCTGCATGTGTCTACTGTGTTAATGAGAAAAGTGTGGAGTAAAGCCATGCCCGGTTCTCACAGTTATTATCTTACATATCATCATAATCAGTCAAAGCGCAGGCCAAGCTGCACGTGATGAAACCAACGCATTAAAACTTATATTCACGGATCAAACTGTCATATAATATCAGAGAGGAGATCTCTGAAAGACGTGAGCTCTCTGTAATGTGAAATAAAAGTCTGTGTCCTGTAAACATGAAACACTGCAGTGAGACCCGTGCGTAATGATGAATGATGGATGCTCTGGCACTGGTGACGGATACATGAATGCTGCAGCGACGTGGAGTCACTCGATATTTTTATTTTTTATTTGTATTTCTTATGTGTCCCTCCTGCTGTAAGAAACAAACAATGCGTGCTCTCTGACCTCCGCTTCATTCATGAGGACCACGGTTTGTGTGTCAGAAACCTTATTTCCTCCGTCTTCTTCTCAGTTGTTGCCGTGATTCACCGTGAGAACTTTTGATCTTCCGGCTCATTTGTATGCATGTTCATTCATACAGTGCTTTGCATTGACCATATATGGTTGAATGTGGGCGTGAAAAGGGTGGAATACGAGGCTTGAACTACGTGCGCATACCTCCAGGTGGTTAAATAAATCAGAATTATTTTTGGCGCACGCCATTTCCGGGTTTTCTGAGTACGTACTCTTTTAGTAGGGATTCTACGCACTCTTTTATAAATGAGACCCCAGGTCATTACTTTTACATTGGCCAAAACCACCTATTTCTTTAGCAACCAATGCAAGGAGGAATAGTTGGTTATAGTGCCTTGAGGTACTTTTATATTTTTGATGAGGCCTTACAGATTCCATTCGCATCAAATTGGATCCTTGCATCCAGACACCTGTGAGTAGAGTCGTAATAAGTTTTTGTTTTATGTGTTATGCTATTATATATTCTGTCCAGCTCCTATTAAGCCTACCTTTAGGGTTAGGATGTCCTGGACTGAGCCTGTTTAAAGTTTTACAAGCATTATTTATACCGTTTGATCCCATGTTACACTACCTGATCTTGATGCATTTTTATCATTATGTAAATATACCTTGTTGTTGTTATAGAAAATATTAACAACAATAATGTAACGTGCAAAGGCTATGTTCTATAGATGAGATTTAAGTACAGGTATTACCACTTTTTAATGAATATTTGAGCAGTTAGAGCTTTAGTACTCATTCTTAAGAAGGAACAACTCCAAGCAAAGATCCATGGCCACAGCCAGTGTTATCATAGCTTTTATGCAAGGGATAAAGTACAGTGAGTAGATGGTTATACAAAGTAGGATCCTGACACTGTGAGCAGAATTCTGATGCAGGGGGTAGGGGTTTTGTCTCACCCTGAAGGGATGCCACAGTGTCAACAGGCCCAGGTGAAATGTGCCAGACTCTTTGCTGAATGATTTATTATGGCGTGTGATCAGGTCATCACTGCTGTTGCTTTTGCTGTTAAGAATTAATCACAGTTGTTGTTGGGTTTTGACCAGGGATGTGTGCCTTAATCAACTCAGTGATCAAACGTTGAATTACTAGTCAGTCAAAGTAGTTATCAGTATTTTATTACAGTAGTTCTGAAATCCTGGTCACAAGTTGTTTCTAAGCTGTGACATAGACACCCACCACTAGTCTGGGTTGTAGCTCCAGTTAATGGCTACTGTCATTATGCATTTAATGCTCCACTACCTGGATATAAACAAGCACATATGACAGATGGCATCTTGTAGCATGGCACAGTTAGGCTGTATTTTGATCAAGAAAATAAAGATGCAGTTGCATATAAGCTGTAGTGGTGCAACGGATCATCGTTGATCCGTGATCCGTACGGATGCCTCTCCACGGTTCGGCACGGACGTGGTCCGCGGATCGGTTGATGAAAAAAGTTGCGCATGTTCACGTGATGACCGCATGTTCAATCCACACTCACTCGTCAAGCGCAGCGGTAGTCATAGCAAGTGAAGGAGCAGTGGAACTTGAAAAAACCTCCTGCATCTGTTCTGTCACATGTATGGGAGCATTTTGGGTTTCCCTGTGAAATACAGTGAATGCTGAATGTGATTGAGCCACGTTATGAAATTCCGTTGCGCACCCACTAGACCAGAGGCCGTCAATACGCGGGCCGCGGGCCACACCCGGCCGTCTATTTGTGGTCCCGAACTGTTATTCCTTCACTCTGTGTTTTGGTCGGGTCACCCCGTGTTTACCGGTACTTGTCTCCATGCCAACGATACGCAGACAGGCTGTTACTGGGTCACTTAGAGTCCACTGCTGCGAGTGCAATTTTTAACTTTCACTTTAGTTTTTGGAGCAGTTCGCATGTTGGCACTTTGCCAGCTGTAGGACCCTAGAATAAAACGGTGTGTTCACAGTTTGCAGCTCAAAGAAAAGTGGACGGTGAAAATCAGCAATTGAAAGAAGAATAGAGTGAAACTTTTGAAGTTCCTCTGCTCCTTCACTTGCCATGCCATGAAATGCAGTGAATGAGGCAGGACTGGGCCCACAGATAGGGTGCTTTGCACATGCAGTACATTTTGAGTTGAATGTTGCTTTTATTTAATTGGCAAAGTGTTTTACAAAATAAATGGAGGGACAAAGTTATATTTGTCTTGTCTTCTTTTTTTCTTTTTTCTTTTTTTTTTTTTCGCTGATCTGAAAAATGATCCGATCCGTGACTGAAAACCGTGATCCGATCTGAACCATGAGTTTTTTGATCCGTTGCACCCCTAATAAGCTGTGAATGATTTAATTGTCACATAACCATTCAACTAGAGCAATGTGTAACCAGCACAGGCATGTGGATACAAGCCTGCAGAGAGGATCAAAGGCTGGTGGTGCTAGCTCTGCTATTGTTAGCAACACTCTGTGAATCAATTTGACATAATTTACTGGCAGAGTGTGTGATCCTGTGTAGAATAAATTTTGCTCAATTATGATAGTTTTCTTGAGTTTTTCCTTACCTTTAGACTAGCCAGGCATAGTCTGAATTTAAATTTCTGTTGAAACAGCCAGGAAACAAGTGGCCTCAGAACATCCGTAGTTTTGACCAATCAGAATCAAGTGTTTAACAGAGACACGTAGTAATAAAGCTTAATATTTCTTCTATAAGTTTGACTGATCAGTTTATCCTGCAGTCTATGTGATCTCTTAATGTGATATCTGTTCATCCAGATTTGTATGCCCATAAGATTACTTGTGTCTTGTTATTTAAATTGGACCACTTTTTGACCAAATCAAAAAGATACCTAGCTTTGATAATGGTGACCACACAGACACAGCAAATCTTCAAATTTTAAGAATTTGTTTAAAGTATTAACCATTTCTTGCCGGATGAAACAATCAATTAACCATGTGTCATGATGATCGCTTATTGTCTTTTGACTGACATCTTTTTAACAACTGTTTGAACTCCATGAAAATCCCTATGATTTACAGCTTTTGTAGTGATTTTCTCTCTGTGTGGCTACATGACACAAAGTTGTGTTGTTCAGTGGTCTTAGCCTCTAAAAGTTGTAATTATGACATGTTCAAAGGCTTTTTATATGATGAACAATGGCAGAAAATTGTATTACGGTGCAGAGGGTTTGTTTTAACAGGATGGAATGATAAGATTATGATAAAGAGTAAAGTTGTGTGTGATTTAATATTCAATATCTTCAGCTGATGAAAGAGCTGAAAAAAGCTGTGTGGAATTAGCTCCCTTAGGTTGTGAGGAGGGCATTGTAAGGTGAGCTATAATTTTGAGTGACACGTGAATGAGTGATTAAAATGGGATACTTGAGTAATTAAGCAAAGAAGAAAAAAAGCATTCAGTAGTGAAAAATGAAAAGCTTGGAAAGAGGTGAGATGAAAGAGAGAGAGGGAGAGAGAGAGAGAGAGAAAGACAAAGGACGAACATGAATTATGAAATAAATGGAAGAGCTTGTATGATAGAGAGTGAGAGACATGGATTGTAAAGAAAATGTAAGTGCTGTCAAGTGATCTGAATTGACTGCAGAATCTCTCAAACACTAAAGGCATTTTAAACAAGTGAGGGAGACAGCAGAGGGATGACGACTCAAGTTGACAATGAGAGGAGGGGTAGTTGGGGGAGAAGCTGGGTGAGAGAAATGGAGAACAAATGCATCAAAGGGAGTTAAAGAGTGAATAAATGAAGCAGCAAGAGAAAGCAGGAAATGATAATGATCCTTGCGGAGTTAAGCAGGGGAGCATTAGGAAGGAGCAAGGTGGAGATAGAGTGAGTGACGGATGATGGGAGAGGGGAAAAGAGGGAAATGCAGGGAAATTAATGGTGAGGACAAGATGACAACAGAGATAGAAAGGTGGAGGTCTTTCTCTCCTTGTGTCTGCTCTTCTCTCTTTTTGCTTTATCACTCTGTCATTTTATCATCCAAGGGCTATTCCTCTTATTTTTTCACAAGATCTTCATCTTTTTATACCTGCTGACTATTTCCTTTTCTTCCTCCTTTGTTTTTTTAACAAAATTTTCGTAGAATTCAGCCAGGAATGCATTCCATCACTGGGTTATAATATTCAGTTTATATTTGAGATATTGTGTTTCATACAGGCTTGAGTGCAAGCTGCTCATCGGGAACAAACTGCAACCCTGATGGCACAGCCTACAAAACAATTTGGGTTCAGTGTTTGGCCCAAGGACACTTCAGCATGTTGACTGGAGGAGCAGGGGATTAAACTGCAGATTGTTTTATTAGTGAAGGACACTTTGTACCCCCTGAGCCACAGCAATACCAAGTATAGAAAGTCAAAATTGGGTGGTAGCTTCGGCACTCCTCTCTTTAGAGCTCATTCAGAGCAGTGTTCCCCACACAGTGACTTTACCTGAGTGGATTAATGTGCATTCTTTTTCTTTTTTTATCTGCTTTAAAATGCCACTAAAGAGCTGCAAACTATTAGAGGATTATGCTCGCTCTCATCACATACAGTACATGCCATGAGTACACAGGGCTCGCCATGGCGCGTCTCAGCTCCGTCTCGGGAGCATGCCGCCGCGCCGTGCCGCTCCACCAGAGATACCCGGGGAGTCCACAGGATGCATGTGCGCCACGTTACAGCTGCGCAGCGTGTTTGCTCCACCCGAGGGCTTGCGCCCTGGTCCACAGGATGCGAGTTGGGAGCGTAGCGCAGAGCAAGCAGGATCAGCTGGATCCAGCATAGAGAGAACCACATACAAACAACAGGTTACAGAGCCTTTCTGTGGTTGAATTTCTGCTCATTTGGAGAGTATTCCATTACTTTTGAGCTTTAATCATCACTGAGTATGCTGCAGAACTGTTAATTTTCGTTTTTGCAGGTTTAGATGAGTTTAATAATAATAATTTGGCTCTTTTTTGTTGTCCTGTTACCTTCTGACACAGATATCATCTTAAAGTCCTGTTGTAATTGACCTGGATCACAGATATGTGGCTGTTTGTATCTTACATCCATAATCCATCCGCCCTGTGGACCCTAGAGCATTGACTAGAATGGGAACGTATTGGCTGGGCAGTGCGCGGCACAGCCGTAAAGTAACGCCAAGCATCCTGTGGACCCGAGGCTTTAGGGCAGGGGTGTCCAAAGTACGGCCCGGGGGCCAATTGCGGCCCAATGTCCATTTAATTATGGCCCCAAGCTTCCATCTTAAATGTGTTATTATAGCAAAGAAATTAATCACCTTCTGAATCTTGTACATTTGCAGTTTCTTTCAAGTGCACAAACAAAACTAAAGTTAATCCAGAAACGTCTCAAAAAGCTTCATATGGACTACTTTTATAAATTCAAAGCTCTGGATATTCTGCAGGAATATAATTAGGAGGAAACACAAGAACTCTTGAAGTTGACAGTTTTTTTTTTCAAATTAATGTTTTTATCATGATGTGAAAATGTTCTTGATGAACATTAAAAGTTCAGAAGACACAACACAAGATCAAAATTAGGAAATTGTGCAGAAAAGGCAAAATTTGGTGCAGAAAAAATAGTTCAGAATGTAGGACAAGAATTATTTAGTCCTTAAAATGTTGTCTGCTGGTCAGAAAAGTCTTAAAAACAACATGAAATAGAAGTGTGATGAAATCCAGATCATGATCCTGCCATAGAAAAATAACAAGACAATATTTTTTCCCACATTGCCCGACCCGAATGAAAAACATTCTACAGAAGAAGATAAAGTTTGCTAGTGTTTAAGTGGCTTGGGGAGAACTGAGGACTTCCTAGTTACTGATTTATTGAGAAAAAAATGTAAAATAATTGTTATTAAATAGAGATTTCATATATCACTTTTATGATTCCTAAGTCACCTAAGTCTCAGTAGGAGCCACTGGCCCTGAAGTATTCTGACAACATCAAATGTGGCCCTCTTTGAAAAAAGTTTGGACACCCCTGCTTTAGGGTCACGGTTGTGTGTGGGTTTCTAAGTTGAGTCAGCATTTTCAGCACAGCACCTGCCATCTTTGGGCTTCACAGTGTCCCTCCTGACACCAGTGGGTGATGTCACTGACACTACATGTGCATGTACTACTTTTGTACATGTTTTGTCCAGAAGTAGTATACAACTTCAAAATAGATAGGGATTATTTAAATTTATAAAGAAAACACAAAGGAAACATCTCCGTAGTATAAATACATTTATTATTTTTATTGTTGTTTGATTCAATGATTCAAAATGTGGAAAAACGATATCCTGAACCCAGCACCATGAATTGTATCAAAATGTACATTCAGTGTAAGTGCATCCCCTTGAGTTGGAACCTGGAAGAAATGGGAGTGCACCACACAAATATCTGTTCCTTTTAGTCTGGAATGGTGTTATGTTGTTTGTTTCTCTTTTGTTTTCAGAAGAAACACAGAGTAGACAGCTATGGGACCCAGAGAAGATACTGTCTGAATTCAACAAAAAGTGTACTTGATTAGAAGAGCAAACCCCAATTTAATGTTTGTACAATATTGTAGCACTACCATAGTCACTCATGACAATGATAATGACTGCTCAATAACTTAAAAAAAAATCCACTGACATAAAGAAAGCCTCCTTTACTGACTAGGCCTCCTGAGTCTGCAACTTGCAGAGCTATGAATAAGTTTACCTTCTATCACATTTTATGTTCCCTCCAACTTTTCAGGGTGTGTCATGTTTCATTTCCTCTCTGTACCAAAAACAGAGCACGAGACACCTCCACCATCCATCACTGCACCAGCCAACAACACAATCAGCCTGTGTGGTGATTCTCAAACAGAGGCAGGTGGAGAAGATTTCTGCCAGTGAGAGGATACTGAGTAAGACGAGCGGGATTATAGCAATTATTTTATCACCTGTATTGTTAGATTGATTGATCCAATTTTTAAAGTTAAACAAAAATGAACATGTCTGTTTAGATTTGTAGTGCGTCTCTAGCAGTGTACACAGATGTTAAAGATGACTCGGAGACACTCAAAGTACATTAACGCAGATGGCAATTTGAAGTATTTTCTAACAAGCTTCAAATCAATAGGCGTGTTTGTAATTTGAGAGACCTCACCGAAAAATCCTTACAAATGATCAGTTTGCAGTGTATTTGAGCTCCTCACTGCTTGTATTCCTGGTGTGTGATTTGAAGAAATCACACACCAGGAGAAACAAGTCAAGACTGGTATGGATTTTTTTTTTTTTTACCAAGATGAGAACATGACTTTAACACTTTGCCACTCAATGCCAAGTTGAACCAAGTGTTGAGCATAATATTCTACTACTTCCAACCAGACTACAGCAAATTAAGAGACAAGCAGTCCTGATGTTATTTTTTTTGCTCAAAATCAAAAACAATGTTCTGCGGTTATAGTGCAGTTTTGTGTTTCGTAAGTTAACCCACTGGACCACCAGCTCTATTTTCTACTCAAAAAAGAGAGCCGTATCATCCATCAGCAGCTGCTGGTGTTTCAGTCAGCTGATTGGTGCTCACAGCTGATGCAGCTGTGCGAGGAGTCCGAGGTCTTTAATCACAACAGTGACCATATCACAGAGCAGATTATTGTTTTGATGCCCTCTGAGACTTGGCTGCCCTGCAGTCTTTGGACACACTATGTTAGACTGACACCTTAGGTATCTCTCAGACAAATAAAAACTTAACAGAATAAAGCTTGGTTAGTAGAAGTACTTGAAAGCAAACTTTTATTTTTAATGACATTATTGGCTTGCCGCATTTACAGAATATACATTTATTTTGTCTAATTACACAAGCTATTAGGATACATCATTAATGATGTATTAAAATTGTTAGGATAAATGTTGATTTAAGGTATTTAGAGGGATTCAAAGGAACTTTCTGAGAAATGTATGAGATTTTTTTGACCGATCTAAAATAGACACAAGATGCAACAGTAGACATTGCTGTTTCTTGCTGATTTCTAACTGTGAAGATGGCTTATCAATGAAAATATCTGGTATGAGCATATCAAAACCAGAGAAAGAATAAAGACTGTACAATCCACTAAAAAATAGCTAAAGAGTTCAAAGCTTCAAGTAATGACCTTTCCTTCCTTTGTTCTCCTTTCAAATTTTTTCTGACAACCTGTTGCAACGCAGGTTTAAAAATTGAAGCTCCTTAAACCAACTGCAATTTCTGCTCTGGCTGCTCAATGGGGTTCAGTTTAACTATGGATTACATCAAAACGAATGACAATAGGTCTGCTGTCCACCATCTGCTGTCTAAAGGTAGGGTAGAGGAGAAGCTAAATTAGTCACCAGGACAGATCAGTGGGAGGTGAGGAGAAGAAAAGAAGACAGGAGGAGAGGAGTTCAGAACAGGTAAGGCGCAAAGGGGAGGTGAGGAATAGACAGGAGGTGAAGAGAGGAGGGGATGAACAAAGGAAGAAGTGTTTCCAGGCTGAGACAATTAGTCCCACCTGCAGCTAACTCAAACTGTGAATACCTGAATGATTGTGTTAGTATGCGTGTGGGAGACGGTTGCAGTGGTACACTTTTGAATCAAATCTACAAGAATAGAAGAGAAGAGGCAACAGATGATTGGAGGGATGTGTACATGATGTTCCAAAGCTTGGGTGTGACTTAGAACAATAAGGATTGTATGCTATTAACCCTGCATGTATGTGATGTGATGTTATATGTCTTATTTCCTCCTTGTCTGTATTAGTTATGTCAAGTCAAGTCAAGTTTATTTATATAGTACATTTAAAAAACAACCGCAGTTGGCCAAAGTGCTGTAGAAGCTTAAAATCAATAAATCAATAAAAACAAATAGTAATTAAAAAGAACAGATATTAAAAACACAATAGATAACATGAAAAAAGCCACAATAAATAAAAACAAAATGTAGTTATGAAATATCCTTGTCTTCCTTGTATTGTTTATCAGTGATCTTGCCTCATACTAACATCCACTACCTTTGTGTCTTTGTGGTCTTTGTGTGTTTAGAATTTCCTGTTTTATTTTGTAGTTCTTGCCCCAGTGTGTCAGCTTTATCTTGACTTCCTGTCTTTGTTTTTTTTTCCCCGCCTTTTTTTCAGTGTGTGCCCAGCCTTGATTAGATTCACCTGTGTCTTGTTTGTCACACCTGAGTCTTGATTAGGTCCAGTGTGTTTAGTGACTGTGTGCCTACCCTTCTTTGTCTGATCATTGTCAACCTCTCTGTGCGTCCTTGTGGATTACCCAATGACTTGTGAATTGTATGGACTGTTAAGAGGTAAGTTTTCTTTATTATGCCATTTGGTCTTTGTTAGACCCATTTCTGTTGAAAACACATGACTTTATTTGGGCCTTGTAAAAATGCTGTATCAGAATGGTGCAGGAACTGGCATATGTGCTGATATTGGATTTTCCATTTTAGGCAGCATTGAATGCATTTCAGATATTGGTATTGTTACTGAAAAAAACAGAGTAAATATGTTGCTTTTCTCCCATCTGGTTCTGTATTCAACCTCTGTCCTCTTAAGTGCCCCACCCTTTTCTCTTTGCTTCTGAAATGATACTCATTTCCTGCCTCATCTCAACACACTGAGTCAGTCCCTGCTGGTCTGTTCCACTGAATAACTTTTGATTGTCATTATTAGTTGCAGAATGTGCTGCAATTTTGTTCCTGTAACCACAACAAAGCCCAGGATGCTATGTGGGCTGCTTTCCCAGAACACCACACTTGTTCTTTGCTTTTCTTTATATAGTCTCTACTGTATGCTGCTGTGTTGTTGCTTATCCTATCACCTGTCAGCAAAGGGATTGTATCAGGTGTTGTTTACAACCGCTTAATGACTATGAGCTCTCCCAAACCCTCACTGCTTGTTTTCTTTGTTATCCTAAGTGTAAAGTGGATTGTGACACTTCCCACACAAATGGCCTTTAAAGAAATATGATTACTCAATATTTTACCTCCAGTGTGTGCATTGTGCATGGTAGTGTGTGTCTCAGAGGGACTATTTAGCCCGGGTGTAAAATCTAGCTGTTTAAATTATTGCTTACACAGCAGCACTGAGATGCCATACACGTACGCACTTACACACAGAACACCCTGAAATCACACCCATGTTTCTGCAGCATATACCGCACTAATGAATCTTTATTGTGCTGCCTTTGTGTTGAGTCATAAAAGAGCAGAACTTGATAAGAAGATATTTCCCTTTTCAGAGTGAAGGGCCTGAGGGATGTTCAATCTGAGAGGCTTTATGACTGAATGTGTTATCACAGCATTTATGATGTGTTAAAAAGTTGTTGTATCATGAAGGAAGTGTGACAAAGCACTAACTTTAAATACCAGCAGTACAGTAATGACATGTTGAAGTTTAGCTATAAGAGGCCTTAATTTAGAATTGAATCCACAGCTAGTCATTCATTTTAATTGCATTTGTATAGGACTGACCTGAACTAGACTGTCTGAATTTGCAGTGATGGAGATACTTCCACAATATTTTCATTTATATTTAAAAGTCCTACTTTTAAAATTTCAATCTCAGAAACCATTTGCGAAGTTAGGGATACTGTAGCAGGTTGATCTGACATGACGTGTTATCAGTTTCCCTCTGGCGTTGCTCATGTGAGTAAAAGTTGAAACAGTCGTTAAGGGGTTGTAAATAGGTTTTGACCAATCAAGCATCTTGCACAGCCAGAAGATTAGTATGATAGCTGGGTAATAATATCTATAACACTTTTTTAAATGAATGAAATGGCAAACGGTAGCTTCTATTTGGCAGATATAAGGAAGTCTTTCAACCTATATCTGTACCAAAACGGTGTCCAATTTTTTCTTTCAACTTATTGCCAATGGGTTTTTGATTGCATTTCCCCATGTTCCTCATATATTCTTCCCTCTGGGAGGGACATATCTAAGAATACTGCTGAGAGCTAAGATGTGAAACCTCATCCTGAATGTGCTAAAATAGGGATTTTTTTTCAATGAAGCTTTTTTGCATAGAAAGTGGCATATATTTGATACTAAACAATGAATTATGGTTCATTTAAATGAATGTACACAACACTGGTGCACAGAGATGCTATTTGCTCTGCAGTGCAGTTTGTGGTGCATTCACACTTTTGCACTTGCTTTGAGGATTAGATCTCTTTTCAGCTCATTTGCACAGGTTTAGTGGGCGCAAATACAATGAGATCCTTTTGTGAATCAAGCCCTGACGGTGTTCTATAGTACAACCAAGGCCTGTTTAAACTGGATTGGTAAACGCTACTTGGTTCCCTCACGCTGTGTCTCGCATGTGGTGTACATCTGTACTCCAAGTAGACGTGGCCCCTCAAAATGCCACAGAGGAATTACATGGCCTTGGTATTTGAATGAGACATCACTGATTGTGCAACTTATCACGACCCCTTGGAGGCCAGACACAGCTTAAGTAGATGCTAAGGTCAAGCCTGTAAGGGAGAGGGCTGCTTAATGGGCTTGACCTCAAAGGTGAACATGAAGAACCTTCTGTGTCCCTCCCAAATTAGTATTTGGAGGTAAACAACCTTGAGGTCAATGGTCACAAACCAATCACCTTTATGGATAGCTTGTCTCACTCTTGGTCATATGGTCAGCATGTTGCAGCTTATGCGCTTGAGGACTTTTTATAGTCCCCTGAGGTGGTCCATGTCTGTCAGAGACCCCCTCTCAGATTGGATAAATACTGGGATGAGGAAACACTGGGAGGAAACCTTGCCTGTCCATTTACCTGCTACCAAGTGGAGATGAAAGAATCAATGAGTCTATGCACATCTGGGCATTAATTACTCATGCATGGTCAACAAAGTGGTGTCTTAAAGAGATATTCAGGTCATCTTCCCTGTGGGTGTCAGTCCCCGTACACATGGAATATGTAGCTGGGTGAAGATATAGTCTTTTTAGTATAGAGAACTAAATGTGCCATACTTGCATTGATTGATTGTGTCTGATTGTGTCTCAGACTGTTGAACAGCTCTTTCTACCAGGCTGTCAGGATGCTGAATTCCACTCACTACGTCCCCCCTCTGCCCCCTGGACTATAACATACCCACTACATACAAGGACTCTACTTCAGCTGCTTTTGCTCATTAAACCATTTACTTATCTCCAATACTGTCTGCACCTTAATATAATTTCCATTTTTAAACTGTCACGGCACTGCACTACCTGCACTGTGTACATGGGCTGTTTTTAACTGCATTTTATTATAATGGTATTGTATTTTATATTTAAATTTTGCTACTTAAGAGTTGTAAGAGAGAAACAGCATCTCGATTTTCCTGTATGTCTTCGTATATATAGTGAAAATTGGCAATAAAAACCTTTGAATCTTGAATCTGATAGTCTAAAAGACTGGACAAGCCAGCTGATTTATGTGTGGTAGAGTGGTTCTTATGCCTGAGACTGAGCAGCCAAAAGATAGTCCAGACTGTTGGTGCCTCACAGGCGTTTCCTCTTCAGCCCTGAGTTCTCAGAAATATAGTCTCCTCACACAAAAACAAAAATATTTGGTCCCACAATGGTTTAAATCATCTGAGTTTTGTGGAAATGGCAGACAGAGAATCAATAATCAGCAAAGCCTGTCACAGTTTACAGTGGGAGATGAACCAGAAACAAAGATTTTTCCCAGGACTCCAAAAGAGAAGAAACTGTGCCTTAATGTTCTGAGAAAAGAGGCACAAAGTCCAGTAGTCAGCTTTGTTTTGTCGATCAAGTTGTACCCCCCTCCAAAAAAAAGGGAATCAGCTGATGGAGTGATTTTAGAAAACAGAGGGGTACATGGGAGAAGACTGCGGTGAGGCTCAGTCTAAAGGCGGCCATTACAAAGGCAGTCTGCTCTTATAGGAAAAAGCTTTTCTAGCAGTAGTAAAGAATGAGTATCCTCTCCTGGAGTGTGTCTCGCTGGGTGAGAGGGGTCATGGGAATCTTTGCTGCACTTTTCTTACACTTTGCAGGTCGTTGGTTGAGAGAAGCAAACAGCCGCTGAGCTTTTCAGCAGGACGGATACTGCAGATATTTCAGAGAGTTAGAAACCAGACAGTGATGGATGTGGAGTTGATGGTTGTAGAGACAAATCTGCAGACTTGCATTAGTGGTTATAACGCATTGTTTTTTCAGATGTGACAGAGAAAACACTCAGTTGGTAGATGGTGAGAAGAATTTGGGGAATTTCTGAGATAATGATCCTCTGGACCTTTTAACTTAATAACTCTCCCATTGTCAGTGCTCTGCTTATTATTTTCTAATAATGTGATGCGTTATTGATCGGCATATGGTCCCTCTACCCCTCACCTCCTCTCAGGTCAGAGCACTGGGCTGAAACAACAGCTCTCCCTGTTTGAGTGATGTCTCTCTAATAACCGAGCCACCCTGCAGCCTGTAATATCCAGGAGGGGATGAGTAGGCGGGCGTGTGTGAGACCTGAATCTCTATTGTTTTCTGCACATTAAGCTCCAATTTGTTTGTCTGCACTCGACGGTGACAGCCGGCCGAGCCATCTCGCATCGACGCCGTTGTGGTGTCATTGGGTTCTGAGCTGCTCTGACAGAAGGGGCACTGGAGGGGCCGCCATTAGTTTGAGGAGCACAGAGGAGGGAGGGGGTGAGTGTGCGCATAGCTCCAGGACGCACCTGTGCTCATAATCAGGACACCAAAGCACACACAAGCATGCCAACATGGGATGATTTTTTTTTCCTCAGGACGCATTATTACCAGTGAACTCATCATTTGAAGAGTACTTAGTTACCATGGCAACATGCACCGTAGTCTGGCTGAGGGGCTCAATGGGAAATGAATGATCAAGGAGTGCATGCGGGTGTGTGGCTGTTTCAGTGGAGATATTGATAAGGAGTTGGCATCTTTGTCACATCCCACTGTATCTGGAATTGAGGAGTTTGGGTTTGTGTTTTGATGACTTGGAAAAAAGGAAACATGAAGGGGAGTAGGACCAGACAAGCAGGACAAAAAGTGAATCCTTGTGAAAATCTATGTGTTGGGTGTGAGATACAACAGATTGTCCGCTTCTGACAGTGGGGGTGAGAATTGCCTCTGCACTGTGTGCAGTAGTTGGCTCCAGTGTGTTCATGTTGGTGTGTGTGTGTGTGTGTGTGTCTCATCCTGCTTGAATCAAACTTGTTACATCACAGGAAAAACTGCAGTTTTAATTTCTATGGTGGTTTTACCTGACTGCAAAACAACTTCACCCCTATATAAACATAGCATAAAAAATAAGGAAGTTTGTGTTTGATAGATTATCTCTTTGTTGTAATGATGCTTCTTAGCAATATATTTCATACCATTGGAAAGCCTGTTTATTTCCCTGTTTTTACCCCCATAAAAAATGTGCCATTTATTCTCTGCCAAACAGCTCATTCTTGCATTGAGTCTTCTTTCGTGTTTATTGTGGATTGGATGATTGAAGTCTGAAAAAACAAGAAATATTTTCTATTTAACAATAAATTAATTTAACTAACAGGAAACCTTAGTAGTGTGTGTAAGAATCATACACATACACAGCCATGGTCACAAGCCTGGTCACACACTGTTGTGGGATGGCATCCCTTTCTTCATCCAGCATTTGCCGCATGTCAGCCAATGTGGTTGTTTTGGTTACACTGGCACAAACAGCACGCCCAAGCTGATCCCACAAGTGTTCAATGGGGTTGAGGTCAGGACTGCTGGCATGTCATTCTATCCTCCCCAAATTCTGGAGGTAATGTCTGAGAAACCATGCTCTGTGGGGGCGTGCGTTGTCATCTTTGAGGATAGAGTTCGGTCCCAGACTGTGAAGACATGGGATTTCCACTGGTTGCAGAATCTCACCTTGATATCTCTTTGCATTGAGATTGCCTCCACTTTAGAGATGGTGCAAGTGCTCACTCCAGATTATGCCGCAACTTTGTCTTGCAGAACACCATCTTTAAGTTGCCCTCTCGCACAGGCTTTATCCAGATCAGTCAAACGTGGCATGCAGATTCTTGGAGCAGACACCTACTGACCACTGTAGCAGGGTCCATGCTCACAGGTGCTGCCAATCAGGCACCTGATTGGAATAAGCTGTTTGGCAGTGGCAGAGAAGATTTGGCATATGTTTCATGGGCACAACCCACATCATCCCACGAATGCATGTTCCTTACAAATGTGGTACCGTTTTAAAAGGGAAATAAACCAATTTTCCAAGGATTTAGGATTTATTGCCAATAAGCAAAGAATTGATCTACCAAAAACTAATTTCCTTACTTTTTGTGCTATTTTTAAGTACAGGAACATAAAGTTTATGATGAAGAAAATTGTTCAAATGTCTGATAATCTCTTGAAGGCAAATTTGAAAACATGTTGATGTGCAATCCGGAGGTTTGCTTGAAGAGGAGTATTTCAGCAGACACGTGCCTTTTAGAGTTCAGGTTTACTGTAGCTGAATTGGATATAAAATATTTTCTCACCGCTATGTTGTCTGGAAATTTGTGTGTACAAATATGCAAAGACATTGTGTAAAAAGAGAGAGAGAGATCAAAAGAGTGCTTCCCACACCTGGCAGGCTGTTGAGGAATATCTGCCAACTATTTTACCATTTTATTTTTGTATCCGTATGAGATCGTCAGCTGCCATCATTGAACCACTGGACAACCTCTCCTCACTCTCTGCCTCTGGTGTCTGATAACCTCTAATGCCTGACACATGCTCTGCAGGTTATCAGTGAGAGAGATGGATATCTGCATTTACATCCCTCCTGTCAATGTTTGATTGAGGTGCAACGTTTGATGTTAAATAGGAAGATTCTCATACTGTTGTTTTAAGAGAATCGTGGTAACTGCTGTTACCATTCTGCACTTTTAGTTTTGGATTGTTGTGATTTGCTGTGTCATTACCAAGCCTGTTCCTCACGCTGTGAAAACATACTACTTAAACAACCTTAGTATAAATACATAACTGCCCCTGTCACTTTAACTGCCACAGGTGTAGCATTAATATGTAGGGTACACTGCAACAGCCTTATTACCTTCATCATTTCTTATTCGTTAGATAATATTTGCTCCTCCACAGTACCTTACTTTTTTCACACATGACCTATGAGATCATATGCAAACTATTTTTTGAAACACAATGAAACACTACGAGTAATCTTCATCGGTCTCTTCAGAGCTTTGATGAGAGCCAATGTCCCTTTTTAATAGAAATGTCAATTACAGCTGCCTTCAGGGGTCACAATGATAACAAAGAGCCAAAGTGTCAATTATAATCTGTACGTGTAGAATAAAAGTTTCCAGCTTTCAGATGTTAAGTGGACAGGCTATCCATATCTGACACTTACTCTGGCACAGACAGACACACACCAACAGAGGCCCCAGATGCTTGCAAGAACACTATGTTAGACACACAGTCAATATCTGACACCTATTCATAACCTTTAAATATGAGCAAATAAGTCTCTCTCACAGGGAGATGTGCACACACACACACATCTGCCTTTTGTAATCAATTGCTATAGATCCTAGCCTAGACTCACAACCATACAATCAAACACACACTGACACCAAAATGACACACTGCTTCAGTGGGACCATGCTGCACATATGTATGATCCAGGAAATATATTCATAACCTTTAAATATGAGCTGACATGCAATACACCCATGAGCTACACTCTGGCACAGACACGTGTACAGACAGTGACCCTGCCATTTTCTGTGATTGTTTGATTGATGAGCCTATTGATGTTCCATATGGTTCATCTCAGGGGTTATGACCTAATCCATTGATCTGAGAATGTGTGTTAGTCCCTGTATGTGTGTGTTATCTTTCTGTTTTGCATTCAGTTGCGTGCGTGTGATGGATTGTGCTGAGAACTATACACAAGTTTGTCTTGAGGCAAGTGTATGTGTGAATGTGTTGTGTATCAATGTGTCCAGAGTGTTCGTGTTTGAGGCGTGTGTGTGACCTTCTGTCATTGATTACAGGCAGGGCGTGATAGGAATAATCACTCTGCTGTCAGGGGGCTCGTCACCAGGGCATTCAGAGCCTCACCTGAATCCTGCACAAACCTCATATGAGATGTTTGACGTTTTGACAAGTGTTTTGAGCAGCGGTGGAATTTGGATGAAACAAAAAATACCCTGGATGACATTGTTTATAAAGCTCCACTGGCCTTTTGAGGGAAAAGGCAACAGTCTTGATTTATCTATCTGGAGCAGATTTCTTCAACTTTGTTTCTATTCTTGTTTTAGGTCACTGGGGACACACTTTGTACACAGGATGTGAGTGAAAGCACCCTTTTTAAAATAAGAAGCTAAGTGAGCAGGTAAGATTCTAATGACATGCTAGATGATTGCTCAAACCTGGTTCAAGCAGCCTGTCAATGAATACAGTCACTGACAAGTGTAGCTCACCTTGAAATTAAAATAGATGTAACCTTTTAAGCAGTGCTCAAATACTTGTTGACTCTGACCTCTGCTAAAGGGATTAGTTCTAGCTAAGGCTGTGAATAAGAAAATCACCATGAATATTATTTATACAGTGTAACTAGTTTTTAGTAGGGTACACATCAAACTAGAGCTGTCACAGTGCCAGAACAATTGCAATAATCAAACACTAATACCTGTTTTGATATACCATAACAATAAATAATCTCCTGTGCCCCCAAAACAGGTTAATTTAGGTATTTATGGTTTCTGCACATTATGTAGTGGTGTGACGCTCAACTGACCACAGGTTTGGACTTGTAGTAAACATATAGGGACCAAGTGATGTTGCTGTCCCTCTCCTCTAATCTAATAGCCCTTTTCCACCGGCCCGTCTTAGTCCTAGTCTACTCAACTTGACTCGACTCTACTCGGTTTGTGTTGTGTTTCCACGGGCGTGGTACCTCGTGTCAGATACCAGTTTTTTGTACCTGCTCTGCTCTGCTTCCAAGCGAACTGAGCCAATACTAAAAGGTGACGTCGACAGACTGCCGGCCACTGATTGGTCAGAGAATGTCGTAACCGAAGAGTCATGAGCGCGACGCCCGACACAGGAATCAACCCTGCCATTTTTAAAAAACGGCATCAGTACTCTTTTGCTCTTCTTTTGCTTTCCTCTCTCGCTCAGCCTGCGACAAAAAAGCCACAGATCAAGCAGCAAGTACACCATTGTCTCTATGTCCTCCATTGTTTGTGGTTGTTGTGTTTGTGTCGTGTTCAAAATGACGTGAACACAGTTTTGCACAGCAGTTTCACGCAGCTGTGTTATGACGACCCGGCCCACCGTGGGACGGTACTCGGGCTGGTGGAAAAGGTACCCAAACCGAGTCGAGTTGAGTACAGCTGAGTCGAGTCAAGTAGGGCTGGAACTGTATAGTAGAAAAGGGCCATAAGTCGGTCTGAAACAGATTAAGTAGCTTGAGCACCTTTTATGAGTTGCTAAAAAAGACAAAGCTTCAATATTTGCCAACCTGTAGTGGCTGTGATGGAGGGCGGAACAGAGACATATACACAGTGGGGCAGTGGGGCAGTGGCTCAGTGGTAGCCAGTCCGAATCGGAAGGACCGTTTGATCTCAGGTCCTTCTGTCCATATGCTGAAGGTTCCTTTGACAAGACACTTGACCCCAATCTGCCCTCGCTTACTGTGCCATTGGTGTGTAAATGGAATGAATTCAAATTGATGGGTATTTTTAATGGCAGCCTCTGCCATCCACTCAGTGTATGAATGGATGAATGTGACATGTAATGGAAAAGCACTTTGGTCAGAAGACTAGAAAAAATGCTTTATAAACACAGTCCATTTACTATTGACAAAAGACAGAGAAGTGTGACTTAAGCAGCATCCAAACTGTACCTTGAACCCTCTTGACATGGAATAAGTCCACTAGAGCATTACCGCTGTGAAACGATAAGAAAATGCTGTCTGATTT
The DNA here is from genome assembly GCF_009762535.1 of Notolabrus celidotus. NCBI lineage: Eukaryota > Metazoa > Chordata > Actinopteri > Labriformes > Labridae > Notolabrus > Notolabrus celidotus. The sequence goes on along the minus strand of NC_048287.1, from coordinate 18,027,967 downwards.
TTCTTTCTCGACTTATTCTCGATGTGAATCGACTGCCGCTACTCTCTTTCAACTGTACAACTGTAGATGCGTATTTTTAAAATTCTTTCCAACAAAAAACAACAGATTGTGTTGTACTGTTTTAGGGCATGTGGCATCAAGAAGTATAGAGTATCAAAAATGTTGACAACCTTCAATCAAACATATTGGAATTAATCTGAGATTTCATTGGTCCACCAATGTTAAACATTTGTGTAAGTAGGCAAAGAAGTATGATGAAGAGAAGTGTCTACAGACATTCATTTTAAATGACTATTTTATTCAGTGCTACACAACTGCATAGTGTTGGTCATTATGTCTCCATGGGGGTTAAATCTTAAAGTGTTTAAGCTGTTTAAACCCAACATGTATTTACGCCATGTTGGACTTAAAACAGTATGATAGGAAAGCAATTACAAGCAAGAGTTTATCTTTTTCCTGCTTTGTTCTACTCCAGGGTACATTTGGGCCCTGCATGGTGTTTAAAACAGTTCCTATTCAGACAAGCTCTCCTAGACTCAGAGGCCACAGCTGGACATCACTGGCAATATCTACTGTAGCATTGCCTAAAGCTAATCTCTACCTTTGTTTCCCCCCTCTTTTGTTGCATTCTGCTGAGTTTGCCAATTTTCAGCCTCACATTTCCATACCCTACTCCATGAAGGTACACCTCTACACACACATACACACAACAACAACATCAACAATAAAAAAAGCTGGAAGTTGGAAGCAAAACTTGCCACTGTTCCAAACACTGTTTCTCTGCTTGGTAGGGAGGGGGCCTTATCTTTATTTACTATGTGTAGACTGTTTATTTTAGACATATCAGTTTAAAAAATGTAAAACTTTTTCTTAAATGTTTTGTTACTCTTGGTTTGATGCATTTGATATTTGATGTAGACTTCAAATAACTTAACAGGATTACGTTCTTGGTTCTTGCATGTACATGCTAGCCTACCTGCTCATAGATTTTGTAATGTAGATTTAGAAGGTGGAATTGTATTTTCAGGCATCGTTATATGGCCTGTAAAGTGAAGGAAAAACTACCCATAGATACCCTTTTTGGAAAGGTGAGGCAAAATGATGACAAAAACTAAGACAAGGACTACACAAGCATTCCTTATTCCCATCCAGACCCCATTCCAAACATCTTTCTATGTTTCTTTCAGAATGTCAACTATGTCATCTCTTACATATGTTGCTGCCTCAACTGTCAGCAGCCTGGAAAAAAGGAACTGATAAAAGGAAACTGATGGCTTTGGAATGTAAATAGGCAGACTGGTAACCTTACTCACATACCAACAAGCAAATGAATGGTCTGTGCATTTATGTCACAGCTCAGGTTGTAGGTTCACATTAAAAAAGAAAATGTCATGGTTTTAATTGTACAACACTGTATTGTTCCAGTGATGCTATTCCGGTTTATTTTTTTTAGGTTTTGTTGGGGAGCTTGTGTGAAATGGTATTTTTGTGTGACCTCACTTGGTATTTAGCTTTTGTTCAAGTCAGGCTTCACATGAGTGCTGCAACAGTAAGTTGAGCAAAGTGGACATGCTAGAATGAATGGTTTGACCCAGTACTGGATGTTAGATGAGTTTGTATGTAGAGGCCGTTTAGGCAGTATTTCATACTTTGTAGTACACACTCTATCATACTCTCACAGACACACTACAATACCCTTTTACATGCACAATCATACTCTCACACACACACTATCACACTACTATATCCTCTTACATGCACAATCATACTCTCACAAATACTACTCTGAGAGAGAGAGTATGATTGTGCATGTAAGAGGGTATAGTAGTGTTTGTGAGAGAGAATGATTGTGCATGTAAAGGCTGATTTATACTTCTGCGTCGCCCTACGCAGCAGGGGCTGACGCGGACATGAGCCCCTCATACTTGTGCGTCGGTGTGTCTGTGTCGCGCAGCAATTCTCCGCCGAAACGCCTGAGGGCAGTGCGGTCTCTCTGATAGCCGGTCGCCTGCTTCCGGTCCCGCTACGATCTCTGTTTACTTTTCCACATCGATTCAGAGCGTGTTATGTTAATCTACAGCTGATACATGTTGCTGTTTATCATACAGACATGATTACATGAAGAATAGAGAGGAGGAGATGAAATACACGGCCGATGTGTGGCCGATGTCCGGGACCCCGGAAGTGCTGTGAATGCGGGAAAGACAAAGCCGTCGAGCGGACCAATCACAGAGCTTGCGGTCCGCGTCGGCTCTACGCGTAGTTACATTTTGGAGGAGGTGCACGTCAGCTACGTGCGTAGGCCTCTGCGTAGGTACGGGAGCTACGCGGACCTACGGCGTAGGTTACGCCGTCGATTCGACGCAGAAGTATAAATCAGCCTTAAGAGGGTATAGCAGTGTTTGTGAGAGAGTATGATTGTGCATGTAAGAGGGTATTGTAGTGTGTCTGTGAGAGTCTGATAGTGTGTACTACAAAGTATGAAATACTGCCTAAACGGCCTCTCATACTAAACCACAAGCACCTTGTTTCATCCTACCATCAGTTGTAGAGCATGGGTCTTCAAGAACATGTTGGAGCAGAATTGTTGGATATGAAAGATGCCTGTTTGACCTACCAGGGTACTTGCAGTTGGAGCAGCGTACATACGTTTTTAATAATAATAATAATAATACATTTTATTTATAAAAACGCTTTAAAAGTTTCTCCAAGACACTTTACAGGAAAAAAAATTGTACAATAGAAAAGCAAAGGAAAACAGTGCAAAAAAGCAAGGGAAAGCAAAGCAGCAAAACAAAACCAAAATCAAACAAACAAAAATCAACATTTATAGGTTAAAAGCCTTTGTAAATAGGTGGGTTTTGAGTCTGGATTTGAGTGTGGTGAGTGAGGGAGAGAATCTGACAATCAAAGATGTGAAGGAGTCTGAGACATAAGCTGCATTTTCTATAATGCTTTTAGTCAACCGTAAGCAGAAAGTCCTGCTGCCACAGTGGTGTCAGACAATCAGTAGTCAAGTGTCATCTGTATAGCTGTGATAATCAGGCATCCAAATATCCACCTTTGTACATGGATACCAGATACAAGAAAGACATTCATCGTACTATTGCATAAGAAAGCGTGAGCCTTTTGGTTACTCTTTATTGTACTCAAAGGAGAAGAAAGGATAAGTAGTTAAATAATAGATATATGACGTGGCAGAAAAACCTTTCAAATTGTGTTAATTTAGTTTGAATTTCAGATAGTTACATTTTATGCCTATAGTTTGTTTATTTTAACCTAATGACAAATACTATTTTAAAATTGGTGCATATGAGAAAGTGATATCCCTGCTGTCAGTTAGTTTGAGCACAAGAGGTGGACCTATCCTTGTACTAAGTAAAACATATAATAGTTATGATCATTGATTAGGCTTTATTGATAGAGGTATTTTCTAACATCCTTCACAATGTTTGAGAGTGCTAACGCAGTACTTGACAGTATCTCGGATTTGAATTATGTTTAATTTAATTATTTTCTCACTCCTAATGTATCACAAATTACAAATCCATTTCCATTACTTGCCAGTGTCATAAATATCCCTTTTATATTCAAGGCTAGAGCCAGCAGCTACTGTAATTTTTCTGTGAGGTTGTGCACGCACAAGCAAGCATGCATTTGAATTTCTCTTCCAGCTCTGTGCATAAAATTTATTGCATGGGAGCAGACTTTCTTATCATGCATCTACCTCAGTTGTTACATAATGTTGCACACGCACGCACGCACACGCACACCCACACACACACACACACAGGCAGTGTTCTATCTTCTGTCTGCGACACTCAGGCTGTTTTTGTGCTGTGTTAATGTGATGCTTTGAAAATGTCATACCCAATTTTTGGTTCTCATAGCTTGGGTAATATGGGGTTTCTATGTTTCCCACTTAGATGCAAATGTGACTGGTTCAAGTACATTGGTGGACTGGCAAACACTTGGCAGATAAGCTACAGGGACCCTATTGGCAATGCCATGGCTCACCTTGAGACCTTGTCCATGAAGACCTTCATCAGACCCAGTGATAAGGGACACCCCTGGCAGAGGCTAGTGTTCTCTGTGAACTAGTCTACATTGTGACTAGGTTATAGTCATTTCTGTCACTTAGGTTATACAGGGCCAAGGTGACTCACAGCAGCACCCTGGTACTCTGTATTCCTGCAGTATCCCCCAGAGAAATCCCAGAGATGCACAATTGTAGGCCTTCACCAAGTCCACAAAACACATGTCAACTGGTGAAACAACACCCATGACCCCCACCAACATTATACACAATCTTAGAAAACCCACAGTACTCTAAACGTAATTTAAGTGTCCTGATTTATTTTATTTCTGTTATAAAAACAACTGCCAAAGCCTCTCTGAAACCCTAGTTTGGGCTGAGAGTCACATATTCTTTATTTACAGACTGCTGAGGTGCTAATAGCAATCAGTCTAGCCTCCAATAAGTTGTGTGACACCCCAGCTCCATCAAATCGTCAGTAGTAAGAGGGGCATGGAAAGCAGCATTATGCTCTCCAACAGAGACTGTCTCAGTTCTGGTCCTTACTGAGTAGAGTTTCCGTGATCTCCCTGTGTTTTTGTGGAAATTCTCTTACATTCCAAAAGCACGCAAGTCAAGTCAACCGGATACTCTGAATTGCCCTTTGGCATGAAGTGAGTCGATCTGTGTCAATTTGCGTTGGTTCCGTGATTGGCTGGTGACCCATCCAACATGACATGTTGCACAACACCAAATGCATACCGAGAGAGGCTGTCTGCCTAATCTCTTCAGTCCTTTAAACTGCTTTGCATTTTTCAGCCAGCAGAATCTAAAAGAAAAAGAAATTGGACCTTTTTAAATACATTAAGTTGTTTCCTGTTTCCACAAGTGGGATAAACATGTTATTCACAAAAGAAAGAGAAGTAGATATGCTGGTTACACAAGAGTAAAAAATGAATGCTCATAAATTATCTTTTCAAGCCTTGCTGCTCACATTATACCCAACCAAAATCAAATTTAAAAAAAAATGCAAATATTTTGAGATTCTGGATTACCATTGGAAATTTCAGGTTTATATATAAAACCATTCAACGGAAATGGACAGAAAATACTTTAAAGAACTTGGAGTTTTTCCTCCTAATGGGAGATATAAAGCGGTCATAAATTAAATGGAAAATCTGAATGCTTAACTACAAATGAGGGGATTAAGTCATGCTGTTTTTATTTGGAGGGCATTTTACTAGCATGGTTTGGTTCCACTTGTCCCTTTAGGCGCCAGAATGACGAAAACGGACATCCAAGAAGTCGTGGCAACCTTGGCACAGAAGGTTGCACTGCTTGTAAGTATGAGGATTGTTAATTTATGAATATTGAAGACTTGGATCATAAAAGCCTTGATAATAGTATCAACTATACAACTATTCAACAACTACAACTTTCTTTATGACCATAAACATGACATTGTATTTTGATTTAGATATTTCCTTTGAAAAATCTGGTCCAAGAAGTTGCACTAAAAACCGCAAAAGTCTAAAGCTGATGGCCACTTAGCAGGCATGGGATGTTCTGAACCTTCCTGAGACAAACTGCAAGGGAGCGCTTTCTATCACAAATGAGGGACATCTTTGAGAAGAATGGTGCTCTATCCATAAAGTAGAGTTAAGAGAGTTGTAGAATCAATGCCAAAGTATATTCTGGCTGGATGTAGTGACTAAGTACTTGACCAGGACACTCTGTGCTTCTTTCTCCTTTGATTTGTGAGGCCTGGCACATACAAAGCATAATGTGGCACACCTAGTTTGGCCAATTTAAAAACTGTCTATATTAAGTAAGTCTGGTATTTAGGGGCTTGAGATGATGACATAATTTATCGAACAGATCATAATAATATGGGAAGGATAATATATAGTGAATGGATGGTAATGTGAATTAGAATCCCAACAGGCTGAGCAAGACCTTGTATTCTAGTGGGTGGAGTTAATCTCTGTTGCTATGGGGTTTTGACCAATCTGATTCACATATTTATCCTATCTGGGTAATAAAAATAATCATGATAGACAAAAAGCACTATTGTTTACAAGTTTGCTTGCATGGTAGAATTTAATTGTGAATCATTTCATCCTAAATGTCAGCTCTGTTTGTCCAGTTCCACCCCTCTTTTCTGCCCTTCCAATCTTCCAAAACATGGTGAAAGAGATCCCCATTTGAACACAGACTTTCAATGAGATCATTTCGTGTACTGGCTGTGTGAGCCAAAGGCTGAATTAGTAGGGATGCCAGGGTTGATGATGTTCATTTCCAGTTCTTGCTTTGTACAAAGTTAATCAGAGCTCAGGGTGAAATAAAAGGTCTGCTCTGGTTTTACTAGACGTCCTTGCACATGCATATTTAATAATTTATTAATCCAGGGATTATCGTCATCACATGCATGTTTAAGATCAGCAGCACCCTTGTTGACCTTCATTCTTAACACAATGACCTCTTGGTGTTTTCTAGTAGAATTTTAATCAGCCCATCAAACCAGTCTGTGGGTTAATTGTCCTGGACAGTGCACATCAATACAAGTAACAAGGTCTCACCTAACGTTAAATGCCCCTCCACTAGACCTGAAAGGATTCTTGCAACACTGAATTTCTATGTTGAGGTAGATTTGCAGTTTACTATTTTCATTGCAACAGGTCTTTATCGTTTTCCAAACTGAAAATAGTATAAGAGGAATAGTAAATAAAATGATGGCAGTTTATATTAAGTATTTAGAAATAAAGGTACACAGGGCATATTGACAACCATTAAAATAGTCATATTTGTTGTCAAATACATGAAAAAGTTGAGGGTGATAAAAGTTTTCCAGTTTTTGTTGCATCCTACTGGAGGGAAGGTTTTAGTGTGTGGTCAGGTCATCTATTTATTATTATTATTATTATTATTATTATTATTTTTTTTTTTTTAAAAGCAGTCTTGCTCTCAATTGGCGGCGACAACTGCTGCTATGGCAACATTTCAACTGGTGACACAAAATGAATGTCACACCAGAAAGTGGCACAGCAATGTTTATTTTTGTCTCCTTTTAAGACAGTTGGGGGTTTAAATAAGGGATGTTAGGAATATCCTCACTGTATCATCTAATGTCTGTTGTGACTTGAATTACTCCATTACAACCTGGTATCTCATTGTTTACCAAGCTTAGGTGATTTTGTAATGTAACTTGATCTTAAGAATATCTTTGGCTGAAAGGGCAAAATTAAAATTGACCTGAATTTACTAGCTTACATGACACATAACCAAATTGTAACCCAGAATTACCCTGGCCTGTTGAATCATAGAGCCCAAATCTGTATTCTACCCAGCCACTGACTGTGTAAAAAGATGGATGATGTGCCTTCATCTCCTTCCATTTAAAAAAAAAAAAAAAAAAAAAAAAAAAAGTGAGGCCAAAACGCTGCTTTGATTGGCACTGACATGTTGCACTAGTTAGTTTTGTAGCCAATGCATGCACCAAAGCAATCTGGCTGCTGGGGTTGCACGACTGATGTCTCACCTCTTTTGCCATCCCAAAGAAACCTTTAGGCAACCAATAAAATATTAATGATCCCCCAGGTTGGCAACGTCCACACTTGAAGTACAGACTTCCCTTTTGGGAGTGGTTGTGCTGTCCATCTTATGTACAGTCCAATCCAAGACAGATAAAGCTCAATTCAGCCACTGAGACCAAAATCAAACAATTCAGGGCCTACAAACAGTTTCAAGGTCTCAAATGGTCCTATTTTATAGCAGGGTATGCCCGTGAGAGGACACTGCTTACTTAACAAAGATACCCACTGAGTAAATTTAAACAGGATGGAAAATGATCTTGTATTTCCTCCCAGTTTCATGCTTAAAATGATTGCCAAATATCACATGCTGGTCTTTGGTGCCCATCATCCCACACTGGGCAGCAAGGAAGACAATGTAAGCCAAATGCTGGACCTCGCTGAGGGATTTGTGCCCTGACTGAAGTTCACTGATGTCAAACAAATACCACAACTGGGTTTGAGGCCCTGACCTAACAATAATGTCCACCTGAAACTAAGGTCTTTAAGGTCTTTCAGGACAAATTGAAATCATGGCAATAGGAGCCCACAGTGGTTGCACTCTCCTACTTGTGTTTGCTCAACCCCAGTTGAAGACAAATGCTGTGATGTGGAACTCTAGTGAGATGAATATAGTATTTAAAGAGGAAGTTGATAGCAGTTGGTCCAGCTGATTACTGAGGTTGGGCTGTGGCTAATGTAGTGGGTAATGTTCTGGCTAAGATAACATCTTTAGAAATGTGTGTGGATGAACCACCAGAAACCACTGCTCTGATTTAGACAAAAAAAAAAAACCCTAGTGCTCTTGTTGTTGAATTAAAAATCATTTGTTTGAAAATCCTTATTTATTCCATGTGTACTTTCTCCTTAAAAATGTTGAATACATTTGAGCAAAAAGTTAAATGTGATGAAACCAGATTACTTTTATGAATGAAAATGTAAATACAAATCCCCATAAATACTGGAGAAAAATGTGTTTTAACAATAAACTCTATGACTCAAACTGAGACAATTCTTGTACAGTTTGATTGGATTTCAATGTTGATTTCTTTGACAGCTGAACACTGCTGATCTCAGGTATCAAATATTTTTTTATCATTCAGTCTGTTTTATCCTTTAACTGCTCTGTCTTTTGATCTCAAACTAATTTTGTCTCTACCTTTTATGAACTTTGTAATGCTGAGGATTGTTTTGAAGAACTTTTTTTTTCTCTTAGTTTGATGATGTGTGCTCTGAAGTAGCAATGCATTTATAGAGATACCCTGCTTTCTTCTACACCCTGTTGTGTATTATGGTGTATTACTTTTCCATATACCTGGGAAAAAGACGTGTTATTGAATACAATTTAAATCAAATAATTGAAGTACCAGTTGAAGTCTACCATGAATACCCTTCAGTATGATGAAAATATTTAACAGCGAAATGAGATCATCCAACTATAATCCGTTCAGGTGGCAACCGAGGAAGCTCATTATTAATCCATCCTCACAGCCAACCCTGTTTCAAGTCTTCATTGTGCCCCCAAGTTACCTGATATGGCTGCATATCCTCCTGTTCCAAGGACAGGCTTCAGCATTCTGTTTGCACTGCTGAGCAGATCAAACGCACCTTCTTCAAGGAGCTGTACGGTAGAATTCCAGAATAGAGGAAGGGACAGATCTCTTAATGGTGTTTCAGAGGATTCGTTGCCTGACAAGGCTGAAATATTGTGAAGTTAATTTGTATTTTGTGGTACAGAGATGTTAAAGACATTGGCTGCAGGTGTAAAACACTGTCAGGTGGCTGTATATATACATCACCCTGGTAGTGGGCTGTCAAATATTCTTCCAAAGGAATGTTGATGTTGGCATAAATTCCTGTTTATTTGTGCTTGCAGAAATCTATAATGCTCAAGGGAGGCCTTGACAGAGATCCTCCTGAAAAAAGTTTGTTCATTCACAAAGCTTACACTTTTCACAATTTCACTTGGTGGACAGACAATGTATAAATACTGACTGTGGGTAGTACAGCACTTAAGTCTTATTCTGCCCACTCAAAGGTTTAATAACAGAAAACAGATTGGGTAGTACATGCATCTTTTCTGTGTTTTTTTTTTCTTGTGCAGAGCAGTCATGTCTGACAGCAAATCACATCAGTTTTTAAGCACATCGTAGGCTTTACATTTAAAAATGCATTTTGTAAGCAATCAGTCGACTAAGTTATGATGTACCTTATTACTTTGGATTGTAAACATTTCAATAACAGTTTGATTGCTTTTTTAACAACATGTTGCACCATGTCCTTTCCTTTGCTTTGGATTCCCATGTGATACCAAATCACTGTTTGTTTTTTGTTTTTTTGTTCAATGGCAAATGTAGATACCAAGCTTAAACTTTTTCTAGAACAAGACAAAAAAACTGTTTAGTTTATAAGATAAGATTCTCCTTTATTCGTCCCACAACGGGGAAATTCATGGAGTTGCGGCAGCAAACAAGAAGGTGTACAATACACGAATATATAGAGCGAAAAAATGTCCATCAGAGACGACAGCTTGGCCATAATTCTCCTGTCAGCCACCACCTCCACAGGGTCCAGGACTGAGCTGGCATTCTTCACCAGTTAGTTCAGTCTTGCTCTCCTGTATCCTGTCCGCCCACAGCAGGTGAAATCCTTCCGATGTGGTGTTCGTGTACGGTGTTAGCTCTGTTGGTATGATGCTACTCTGCCAGTATTCCCTCTGGTCCTGGGTTAGCTCGTCCACCTTATCGTAGATAGATCTTACATTCCCCATAACGGCGGGTGGAAGGACAGGTCGATGTCGTCTTTTTTTAGCTTGCACCTCAATACCAGCACGTCGTCCTTGCCTCCTTCTCCTCGACTAACAGGGAAACATCTGGCCTAGCATCGTTTAGTATCGACATGCTACGGGCTGATAACAGCTGATCTTGTATGTAAACAATGCGACCATGGTTACACACAGGATCTCTGGACACACAGGAACAAAAATTGTGAAAACACCACTGCAAACATAGCCAGTTTGGTGTCCATGGCAAACAAATGAGTCATTAAAAGACATGACAGGCTCCAAATACAACTAGAAAGGTTGCATTTCCTGAAAGCAAATGCGTTGAAATGCTGAAGCTGAAGGCTGAAAGCTGTGAAACACAGCTGAACATGTGGAAGAGTAGTAGAAGTAGTTGAATTAGTGGAAGTAGAAGAAGTGGAAGGAGAGGAAGTTGAAGAAGTGGAAAAAGGAGAAGAAGTTGAAGGAGTGGAAAAAGTAGAAGTGGAAAAAGGTGAAGGAGTGGAAAAGGGAGAAAAAGTGAAAAAGGAGAAGAAGTGAATAAAGTGGAAAAATTAAAAAGAAGTTGAAGTGTTAGAAGTAGTAGCACCTATAAACTGCTTGACAAACTATGGAAATATCCTACTATGTGTTTGTGTGTCTGTGTATGTGTGTGTGTGTGTGTGTGTGCATGTGTGTGTGTGTGTGTGTGTTTGTATTTTGAGGTCATCTGAATCACCTGTGTGTGCGTGTGTGTGTGTCTGTGTGTGTGTGTGTGTGTGTGTGTGTGTGTGTGTGTGTGCGTTTGTGTTTGTCACTCACTGATGAGGTCATCTGAATCACCTGTGTGTGTGTGTGTATGTGTGTGTATGTGTGTTTGTGTTTGTCACTCACTGAGGAGGTCATCTGAATCACATGTGTGTGCGTGTGTCTTTGTGTCAGTCAGAACTGAGGAGGTCATCTGAATCACCTGTGTTTCCAACTGTCATTAACTGTTGCCATGGTGATGGGACCAGCTGTGTAACTGCTGTGTGACAGTTGATTAAGAATGGGATTCATGGAGTAAATTAGGGTCTACATGTGCCAACACTATGCGATAACCGTAATAGCTATCAGAAAAAGGATCAAATCGTGAGCATCAGAAGACTCTGATGGACACAGTGATGTGTTTTTCATGTCTGTACAGTCAGAAATGTAGTCAGGGCAGCGAGTTAAGAAAAGTGAAACTTGTGCTGCCCTCCAGAAATGTTTAACATTACGGCAGATGGCCGAGCAGAGAGACTTTCTCTGACAGTTGGTGACCTGCTGGCTCAACGGTACGATCTTTTGCTTTGGTAACCTCTTTGACAGAAGCAGGAGAAGACAGGGAACGTTTTGATATCTTATTTGTGTATGTGGAGTGAAATTTGTGGATATTCTGGCAATTTTTCCAGAGGCCATGTCCCATATTTTTCCCAGCCTGCCCACTCTAAGTTTTGAACCTCTCACTCTGCTCACCAGAGTTCCACCCCACACACACCAATGTTAAAGTGAGGGAAGAGCTGAAATTTGATGAATTTTTGAACAGTGAAATCTGTGAAACTGTGAAAGGTATCAAAGAAGTGAAACATGTGTAGATAGCTGAAAGTCTTGTAAATAGTTTAAAGTTTGAATGGAGTGTATAAGTGAAAGTAAGCTGAAGCTATGAGCTGTAGTAGTTGAAGAAGTTGAAGTGGATTTGAAGATTCCGCCCCATCTGTTTCAATGTTAAAATAAAGGTTGAATAAAGTTGAATAATTCAAAAAGTATAAGGGTTGAAGATGTGAAAAGATATAGCCTGCGAATGGTGAAGAAGCTGAATAGTTTAAAAGTTGAACGGTGAAAATCGGACAAAATTTGAAGGCTGTGAAAGCGGTCACGGAAGAAGAAAAATAATAAGTTTAAAGTAGAAGAACAATATGTTGAAATGCTCAGCATTTCAACATAATGATAACTAAACAGATATGAAAAAAGAGTCGAAAATGAACAATGAAGAGAGAGCTGCTGCAACAAGCAGCCACTCGAGCGGCGCTAAGCAACGGAATGCCCACCTTTCAGGCCGTGAGGTGGCTAGATTTGTTTGCATGACCCAAAAAATAGTACACTGATATAGATATCACACAAGTATTTATGAGCACACGGTCCATATCACATTTTTTCTTCCTTTGTTTCCTCCCTATGGTTATCTGTTGATTATTCCTCTTAAGCTACCTTGCTTAACTTACACCATACAAGTTGGACATTCTTCAGGCTTTTCATTGTGCAACGTCTAAGTATGCCATTTTACTACTCTCATTGTATCCACTGTGCTGTCAGTCCTTTCTAGCTTTCTGAGGGAAACAACCCTCTTTATTGTCACACATAAAACATGACTTCCTGCTCATTTCATTTTAAAATTTTCTGGTGCAGGTTGTTGTAAAATCTCTTTGCTTCATAGTGTTTGTGAGGCCATTTTCATTCTGGGTTATAGGAAGAGTGTTTGCTCCAGTGCATGCACCTAGTTCTGTGAAATGGCCTCATATTCCTGAGCTGTTCCACAACCATTTGGAGCAGTCGTCACACCTGATGAGTTCAACAAATAATGGACTGCTCTATTACAGATTTGACCCTTCATATACAAGCTGACTACAGACACAGTTGGCCTTCGTTGTGTTATTTGGTTTCCTCTGCATGTTAAGCTGTGCAGACAGATTGAATGTTTCCTCTTGCCATATGAAAGGTTTACAATGGAGCTTTAGGCCTGCCTGTAAAAGCCATAAGGAGTTGTTTTTCTATGAGTGGGTTCTTGTTAGCTCATTTCAGGCAAACGTATCCACTAGTGAATTATAGCTGACAAAGTAAACAGTCCTGCCGATGGCTTGATCTGTTCCACGCTTCTGCTGGTGACTGTAACACACCACGATATGCAATACAGTGCCATCAAAAAATGAGACATAGATTAGGACAAGCCAGTAAATATGTCTGTAAACACTGTGATTTACATAGGGAGGACGGGATTTAATGTTTGTTAGGGCAAAGTGCTTCCCACAATGCCTTCTGGCTAAGAAAACTCCACCAAGCTCATGCGTTGAGGCTCTACAGTAAGGGTTTGAGATAACCAGGTTGAATTTGTCCATGTTGCTGCTAAAGAAATAGAAGAATAATTTAATTTGTCATATTAAAAAGCCTGTTACCTGTTGAGGAGGCTTGCACTGTTGTTAGGGTATGATGTTTTCCTTCAGGACATTTGTTGCACCATTAAGAGTACATACAATTTCACCAGAACAATGAGAGGTTGTTTTTTAAAAATGCATCTTTTAGTTCTCAAAAAGTCCTCTCAAAAATAACCCCTCATACCTCTTCAAAATGTTGTCAAATCCACCTCCAGAAGCCTTTATATTGGCATAAACATGAACAAACAGAACAGGTGGTGAGAAAACAACAACAGGTTTCTTATTAAAACTTCAAAAACAAAACTGTCTGATGCAGTTGGGTTTTTAACATGTAATCGAATATTTTTTTTAACAATGCCCGAATGCATGTGATGTGATGAAAAATAAATGGCTGTGGAAGAAGAACTCTCTTACTCAGGCAACATTTAAAGAGTCTGGGATTATAGCTGCATCCAAAGAAACAGTGTGCTGTCAAGGATTATTACCCAACATTTTTACTAATCACCCGGCTGTGCAATCAAACCCTGGGAAGGAGTCCAGGACACTTATTAGGTTTACGACTTCACCTCTTCCTGTTAACAATGTGGCAGAAACATTATGTTTTATTTGAAGAACACAAAACTTTAGATTGGTGTGTAATGACTGACCAGTCCACAGCAGAGAAAAGAAGATGAAAGAAGGGAAGCCTTGCAGAAACTAGCGAGGGATGATGAAGCCCACCAAGAAGTTAGTGATACAGTGTTGACTACATTGAAGAAAGCAGACACAAAGCAACCACAAACAGCACCATGGTGTGGGCTTTGGTTGTATTCAGGACTGTTTCAGTAACAAAAAATGCCAACTGAAAATAATGGGGAAGAGGAACTCCTGTGGATGCTTTTATTTTCTCCGTATGACAAGAATCTCAACAGAAAAACACCAATATTCTGATTTTATCACAAAGTAAAATGTAAAACTCAATTCAATCAATTTGAGCTGCAAATAGGCTAATAAGAATACCATTGTCATGCAAGAGCTTTCAATCTTCAAATCTTAGGGACTAGAATTCAGCTGCATATACAATATATTACCAAAAGTATTCGCTCACCTGCCTTGACTCACATATGAACTTAAGTGCCATCCCATTCCTAACCCATAGGGTTCAATATGATGTCGGTCCACCTTTTGCAGCTATTACAGCTTCAACTCTTCTGGGAAGGCTGTTCACAAGGTTGAGGAGTGTGTTTATAGGATTTTTTGACCATTCTTCCAAAAGCGCATTGGTGAGGTCACACACTGATGTTGGTCGAGAAGGGCTGGCTCTCAGTCTCCGCTCTAATTCATCCCAAAGGTGTTCTATCGGGTTCAGGTCAGGACTCTGTGCAGGCCAGTCAAGTTCATCCACACCAGACTCTGTCATCCATGTCTTTATGGACCTTGCTGTGTGCACTGGTGCACAGTCATGTTGGAAGAGGAAGGGGCCCGCTCCAAACTGTTCCCACAAGGTTGGGAGCATGGATTTGTCCAAAATGGTTTGGTATCCTGAGGCATTCAAAGTTACTTTCACTGGAACTAAGGGGCTAAGCCCAGCTCCTGAAAAACAACCCCACACCATAATTCCTCCTCCACCAAATTTCACACTTGGCACAATGCAGTCCAAAATGTACCGTTCTCCTGGCAACCTCCAAACCCAGACTCGTCCATCAGATTGCCAGATGGAAAAGCGTGATTCATCACTCCAGAGAACGCGTCTCCACTGCTCTATGGTCCAGTGGCGGCGTGCTTTACACCACTGCATCCGATGCTTTGCATTGCACTTGGTGATGTATGGCTTGGATGCAGCTGCTCGGCCATGGAAACCCATTCCATGAAGCTCTCTGCGTACTGTACTTGGGCTAATCTGAAGGCCACATGAAGTTTGGAGCTCTGTAGCAATTGACTGTGCAGAAAGTCGGCGACCTCTTTGCACTATGCGCCTCAGCATCCGCTGACCCCTCTCCGTCAGTTTACATGACCTACCACTTCGTGGCTGAGTTGCTGTTGTTCCCAAACTCTTCCATTTTCTTCTAATAAAGCTGACAGTTGACTGTGGAATATTTAGGAGCGAGGAAATTTCACGACTGGATTTGTTGCACAGGTGGCATCCTATGACAGTTCTACGCTGGAATTCACTGAGCTCCTGAGCTTTCACAAATGTTTGTAAAAACAGTCTGCATGCCTAGGTGCTTGATTTTATACACCTGTGGCCAGGCCAAGTGATTAGGACACCTGATTCTGATCATTTGGATGGGTGAGCGAATACTTTTGGTTTTAGTATAAATCAGTTTAAATCAATATAATCATCTTTACCATTAACTTGTTGTATCTTTAGTTTGTAGCCAGTCTATTGGCAGAATGTTTAGTGAGCAGGGAATTATAGGAAATCAAATCCCTTCAGGCTGAACAAGTGTCCTCTGCTTTGCTTCAGGGTCTCATACCGACAGGATTCCATTTAGCATAACCACCCACTCAAAATACATGATCTCTTATAAAACAGACAGTGAGTGACTATATGATATTGACCAGGGAGAATCAAGTTTGTAACAGCCATATAGTAGATAGATTTCTTATTATATATTTCAGTTTATTAATTTAACAATGCATTTCCTGCAATGCCAAAACAATTTGACTCTATCAAACCAACCAACAAACAATGATAGTTTCATCACAATTACTACAGAAGAAAGGTTCCTGTTTTGACGTGAGGGTGTAAAGCATAAATTGAAATGGTATCAAATGTTACCCTTAGTAAGGAGCCAGTGTTGTTATATTCCTTCCTAGATGTGTAAGGGTTACCAGCATTCAGGACTAGGTGGAATCGTTTTTTAAAATCTAATTGGACTGAGTTTGGCTGTCCTCTTGTTTCTTTTGGCCCCTGAATCTGCAAGAACCACTTTGCAAATAAGTAAATACTTGAACAGCCCTTCAAAAAGACATTAAAGGGTCTCTCACCTCTCAGTTTTGCAACAAAGCAGCATCTGACCTACATTGGAGTATTGACTTGCAAGGGGTAAAGGGCTCCTCCAGCCGTGAGGCAGCCTAGATTTCTCCTGGCTGTCAGCCGCTGTAATAAGATAACTTTGTTGCAGGAATCCCATGACAATGTCGCTGGTCATTGGGGTGAGGAGAAGTAATACAGAACAACTGTGCCTTCTATTTTTTTTTCGTCCATTGCCAACAACATGGCGGTGTACCATGAAACAAAATTCATAGTATTTACAACTCTGTATCGTTCATCCCACGCATGGATGGAATATTTAGCTACCTAAGCTCCCATGATCATAGGAAATAATTACTGGTACATACAACAAACACATGTTTAAGTACACACAACGGTACAAAACAATCACACAAAGGATAGAAATGTCCACTCACACACATTTTGCAAACAAAACTCAGGAATGATTGGAGAGAAAACAACTACCTTGAGCCCAGATGGCCCTTTCTTTCTTCTTTTCCCTGCCTTCATTATATATCAAGTATCCCAGGGAGCATTACAAGGACACACACACACACACACACACACACACACACACACATATCACAAGTCTATCTCTCTCTCTCTCTCTCTCTCTCTCTTTCATACATACCATCAAGGTATAATTCTTAACACAGTATGTAAAGTTGTTCAGTTGTTGCAAATCTCAGTCCTTTACAAGCACGTATAGACATACACTTCCAAAAATGAGCGGTTAAACCATTACTTCAACTATCCCTTTACTAAGTCCCAGACCTGCTTCCCAGTGTTCTGTCATTCCCTGCTTTCCTTAGTGGAACGCTTGTGAAATGCTCAGCCTGGTTTCAAGGTAATTACACATGAAACCATGTGAAAAGTGTACAAAACAGAGATAAATGACTCCAGAAGGCCCCAGAAAACACCCCCCCATGTTTTTGTCTGTGGCTTTGAAATCTGAACAGTTGAAATTGAGCTGTAAGAGCTATTAAAATGGCTTAAATCTGAATATTAATTATTTCAGGGATTCGTGATATCTGTACAGTTCAGTAGGCATGAGAAGACCTGTGAAATGGTCTTTTTTTTTTCAAACGGCAGAGATAATGAGGTCTGGAATACACTGTTTCTGATGTATTAGCCGACTAGCACAAGCTGGTCTCAATACCCAGTATGAACATTTAAATATGAACTGATAACACCAAAGTGCTTTAGAGGACAGATACAGAGAATTGCTTCACATTTAAAATCTGAGAGTCACAAAGGTTTTTCACTGCTGTTCACATGCTGTGAGAGAATATTGGAACTCTTACAATATTCTGGACAATTCAAACTTGGTAATAAGCTTCCAGTTATTACATATTTTTCTTTTTATCAAATTTTCATTTGGTTATTTTCATTATTTTTCAACAAAACAAGGAGTCCATATCCACACTTGCCATGTAGTTGTGTTAAATGGAAATAAAGGAATTGCCCCAGTTATTGACTTGAGTCTTTATGGATTATCACAATCTGCTCCATAGTTAATTAAAATGAATAGAATTCATTTGTTTCCTGTTTCAATTGTTTGCCTAAAACAACTTAGAATGACATGAGTAGAGAAGTAACTAGGTCAATAAGATTGAAAGCAACAGATGCTATCGCATGTACCAGTTTACTTCTATGATACCCAGTATTTTACCAGAATATGGTGCTATAATTATAACAGATATACACAGTTATGACCGCCTATGCAGCCGCAACCCTGACAATAATCATTATCAAAGGGCTGAGCTAATCTACCAGACCAGTAGCTAGCAGATTGCAAAAACTTCATAGGGTGAGAACAAATGGTACTTCAAGTTCACTACTCTTGTGTCAACTTGGGAATGGAAAAATATTTTTGCATTATGCAATTGTATGTTTGCTATTGCAACAATTTGAAACAATGACAAATACTGTCCAGAAAATTCTCCAGAATAACCTCAAAATTAGCGCATCCAAAATATGCTGAACACATAACATGGTAAACCCAATCCCAATAAGCAACAATAGTTGGGCATATCGACCTGAATGTAACAATACTTAGTAATACTAACACAATGTAGTGTACAACTTTACACATGTTAAGGTCATCTTAACATCCCCTGTTTTATTATTCAAAACAACAGACACATTGAACAACAAGTACATTGGTTAGTTAAATGTTCCATCACTCAAAGATAATCTCCTGGATCCTTCACACTTAAAGCAAATAATCTCCCACCTCACATGGGGGAAAAAAAGGCCATGCTGGGTAGTTTGTAACGATACATTGGCTAGAAGGAGGGCTCTCTATCAGTTGTGTGCTTGGCTTATATGAGACTTGATGTAATCTGGTGGTAACTCAATTCATATGGACGGTAAATGCAGTTTTGTCAAGAGAACCATCTGGCAGGGCTTTGAAGCTGAACTTGCCATTCAAAAGACCCTTTTCTATGCTTCCTGATTTCTCAAGGAGTGGGCCAAGGGTCATAATCATGGTATGTGTGTGGGTTGATGAAAAAATTGTGCCTTTTAAAAGAATTGCGGTTGAAGCGCTATTATTGCGTTAACTTTGACAGACCTTTTTTTAAGAGAAAATAAATTGACATAATGATGAAATAACTTGTAAACAGGGTTTTCATACAAAAAAAATATCTATAGAAAAACCTTGTCTCTTTGGAGACCCCCAAAACCAATAGCTTCACATATCCCAGTGTATTTAAATGAAATAATTCACACTCATTTTTCACTACTTCATTGACTTGCATACTGGCTTACACTTAAAGTATGATCATCATCACAGTGTTCCTTAGACAACCATATTGGCTTTGCATCAACACAGTGTAGCTTTGTGCATCATTAAGCAGTCTTCCCCCCAAATTTCATCCTGTGCCAGTAAAAAAAAACAGAGTACGTCCAAGTGTGTCACCAAACTGTGCAAAAATCACAATTAAAACCACCACCCACTGTTTCAGTTGGGATAAAAGGCGGTCCAATTACTGTTCTACATGTATTAGATGAGGTTGCTGGATCTGTTACTTCCACGACTGTAACTAAGCCAACCCTCCATTTTAGGCCAGGATAACTATATGGGGGCATTGGAGAGCTCTCCACCAGCTAAATATAATGAACCTGCCAGTTTTCTTCCCAAACTTGGCATACAGTAGAGAAGCAGCTCTAATAGCCGCTCTGGAAATGCAGTGCTGATTGGTCATGCAGCGTCGTGATATTCAGCTATAATGCTTACGAGTGGCAGGAATTTGAAAAACTTGATGTGGCAATCTTATCCAAGTCGTGACAGCTGGAGAATAAATCTTGTGCTTGTTTTTTTTTATGTTTGACGGATGTGTTTCTTCGGAAAAAAATCACTTGACACTGAGACTCCTCATCAGAGGCTGTTACATTGGATCTTTGTCATCAAATGTGGCTATTTTTCATGGGTGTTTGAGATGTGAAGAATGGGATTTTACACACAGTGGAAGTCCTTGCTTGTGAGAGGCCAGCATGAAATGGGTACAAGACAGTTCAGTGCAGCAAAAAGATTAAGAATAAAGATGTCAGAGTGAGGACAGCTTGGGAGAAATATTTTATTGCATGCAAGTAAGTGAACAAGGTGGCATAACTCAATATGTTACACAATACACAGAACACTTTCTTTTGTTGTTTCTGCTGTGGGACTGTTCATCATAAGAAAAGTAATTATACAAGGACCTTCACTTTATCCAAGCATGGCTTGAATACGAAGCAAAGCTGTTTCCACAGCAAAGTGAAATGCAGCTCCTTGTCTCAACCATTTATCCATTTGTCTGCCTTCAGCTGTCTTTCTCTCCTTTTCAGAAAATGATGTAACTGCACTCCATCGTCTGGTAATTTGAACTAAGATGACGTCTATGCCTTATACTGGTCAGATAAGACATAAGCCTGTCATATTGTCCACCACCAGGCTTATGGTGGGTTTTCTTAGACCACAAAAGAAAAAAAAAAAAGAAAAAGGAAAATAGTGAACCCTCAGTTTGAGTTTCCTTTTTTTCCTATGTACTTACTTCAGTTGGTACTTTGGCACTGTCCTACCCATAAGAGCAACCAAGAAAAATACTTGTTCTGTCCTTGAAACGTATCAAACACCATGTTGGTTTAAGTTACAAAAGGCCTGCAGGATGAAATAACCGAACATCACTAGACATTTATTTGACTACAACTGATTTCTACTGGTTCATAGTTATTTGCACATCCAGGGCAGAGCATGACAAGATGTAGGCAGACTGTAATGTGAGTATTTCGTCTGAGGGGGGGGTTTTGTCTATTTCTCGCCAAGTTCTACAAAATATCATTGGAGTATAAAATGACTGCCCATGCTCATCCTTGTTTGGGTCAGCATGCCTTTTTGTGCGCGTCCCTCCTGCTCCAACAACACTCGCAGTTCACCATGTCGACATTGCCAGTGGCTCTGCCAAAAATTGAAACAAAGCAAACAGACCAGGTCGGCAGACTACTCAAGTGATGTGTTACATTCATATGACATACTCCAACCCATGGAACTTGCTTGTGTAACCAATGTTATCTTTCCAGTTGAGCGGTGTGTTGAGGCCTTCATGCTCTGATGAGTTGTTTTCTCTGCTGTACCTACTGCCGCCCTGCCCAGCTTAAAGCTATGCTGCTAATGCTGTGGCCAAACACTGACACTACTTCTAGTAGCTGCATCTCAAATGATGTTCACAGCCTTTCTTCCACATCTACCTGTAGGCGCTACCTCAAAGTAGCATCTGGTGTCTGCTGTACTTGCCCTTGTATAAGAGACAAGCTAAGGGATTGGGTGCAAAATGGCACTTATAGACCTATAGACTTAGGCACTTAACCCTTGTAGAATTATTGACTGATATCAGTATTGATACTGGTATTGCTCCCTATTTTGATATCTGATAACAGTATCTGTATCCAGAACGGTATCAGTATCGTTAGTAGTATTGTCATTTGCTTTGGATTCTGCCTGAAATGCAATTCAACGGCAAGTTTATCACTCAGTGACCATATAATTACCCCCCATAACTGATTTAAACTGATTTAAAGTGATGGGCTCTCAAATCTAGGTAAGCTGCAAAAAAATAGGTATCCCATTGTCTTTAGTTTTGCATTCATGTTGAAATATAGTTAGCTGAAGTTGAGTGAGCTCTAGTCACAGCAAAAGCTTTAATAACCATTTTTGTGCACAATAATTGTAGTTTGTGAGGTTTGTAACTTAAGTCTCTACCTAAAACGTCCCACCCATTTTCTTCTTCTCTCCCTTCTCTCTGCAATGTCTCATTACTGTGTGAAGCAGCCCCAAGGTGCTGTCCCTCTATCACACTTTGCCTTGTTATCTCCCCCTCTTAATTGACCTGTGCTCATTATCTCCTCTAACTTGAGGACCTCTAAACCAGTGTTTAACGAGGAGGGGAAGAAAGAACAGAGGGGAGGTGCTAAGGCTGCGACCTATGACATCACAGCTCCCTTGGGGTTTTCCAATGATCACACACACACACACACACACACACACATGAGCAGAGAAAAGAGCAAGACACAGCCCTGGACACACATCTATATGCAGACACCCATGTCAGACTTTCAAACAGTGACACAGTCAGCCCCACACACGGATGTGCAATTATGCGTAGGTCAAGTCAGATCTCGGCATGTCAAAGGTAGGAAACAAGAGGTCACATTCCAGGAGACAGAATCAGAACAGAGAGAAGAGGACAAGGAAGGGAATAAATGAGATTGAGAAAAGTGGAGCTGAAGATTGACAGAAAATCAGACATTTTTAGAAGGGGAAGAGGATTGTTATGGAGAAAAAACATAGGATGACAAATCGATGACAGAATAAACAATTGTGAGTAAATCCAAATGGAATAAAAAACACAAGCTAATTTGCCATAATTAGCTACATAAAAGTTGCATTTCACTTTGATGATTCCAAACTTTTGTAGATCAAAATTTGTCGTGGTATGCAAGACATCATTACACACAGAGAGGAAGAGCAAGCACTGTCATGGGTTGATCTTTAGTTTTGTTTTTGCCTTGTGTTACATGCCTTGGTTCCTCCCTGTGTTTATTCTGTGTTAGTTATCCGCTATCTTCCTTGTGTTCCATGTGATCCATGTCTTGTGTTGTAGTCCTAATGTGTATTTTCTTGTGTTTCTTAGTCTAGTCTGTTGTGTTATTTTGTAGTTCGTGATCCCTGTGTTTCCAGTTTAGTTTTACTTCCTGTCATTGTTTCCCTCCTCTTTGGATTAACCTGATTTGTTTCAACTGTGTACCACACTTGTGTTAATTACTCTTTGTATTTAGTTTCTCTGTTTCCCCTGTCCTTTGTTGGATCATTGTGCGTCTCTCCTGTGTGTTGCTTTCCTTGTATTTCCTGTGTTTTATTTTGGACTTTTTGAGATTTAGTTTCTTGGTTATTTCAGTAAGTTTTGTTTGAACCTTTCGTTCTTTTATTAACTAAAACCTTTTAGGTTTCTGCACATGGGTCCTCCACCATTTTTTCACATTGGCCATGGTTACATGATGTTTTTTAATTCGGAATTCATTATTCAGAATTAAATAATTCGGAATTAAAGTATTCTCCTTCGCATTTAAATGGAAATGGTAATTCCGAATTGAGGTTTACATGGTAATAGTAATTCCAAATCGAGGTTTACATGGAAAAACACCTTTTAATCGTCTTTATTCAATTCCGGTCTGGGGGTTAGGAAGGGTTCTGATCGGACACGGGCGGGCGTGATGTATTTACGTCTACCGGAAGAAAACAGACTCCAGTTCCTGCTTCTTTTATTTTTGGTTACAACATTGGAAGACCACACAAGTGACAAGTCCCTCAATTAACTTGGATGCTACGGCTTTAAAAAGGTCCACATTTTTTTGCTTCCGTCCATCAACTCTTTTCATGATATCCATTTCTTCTAAGGCTCCTATTAAATAAATAGTCTCGGCTCGAGTCCAACGCTTGCTTCAGGTGGCCATCCTGGAATATGTGCCCACCAGCGCGGGATATGTGCATCCTTGCAACAGGACGAAGGATATTTTGCTAAGATCAAGTTTTAATAACACAGCATATCTTTTAAGTCACCTGAAAATCTGTAATTGTATGGAGATGAATAGAAGAAATGCAAAGCAAGAGTAGCTGCAGCCAGCATTAGCGCAATAAAAACGGCAAGTGCCCAGTTCTGATTCCGAACAGACAGTTGGTACAGTTTACTGAGACTTCTCCTTATCTGACCTGTACAGTGTGGTCCATACACACATTCACACTCTAATCCACAACAACATCAGTGACTTAGGTCAGTCAAGTGAGACAGAACTGTAGCTAATTGAGAACTTTAACATGAAAAAAACATTTTTGAAATGCACAGGAGTGTTTTGGTTCACAGAAAAAAAAAAAAAAAGGTTGAGGAATCAGAGCTGTTATTGAGTTTTGTGTTAACATGAATGTTTTCAATTAGAATTGCTAGGTTTACAACATTAATATACTGTATGCATATTTGCTTACTGACTCTTAGCCTTTCTTAGGTTTGCATAAACGACACATATTTAAAGACAAAGATGAACAATTAAAAAACTTCTTATCAATGTAGTCTTATGAGCCATCAGGAACAGATTATCAATGATTATTATAGTGTCCAAACATACACAGTTTACATATCGAATTTGCATGCTGAAATTGAATCCGTACATATGCATTGAATGTCATTTTTTAACAGTATTAATAAACTTTTCCCTTCAATGATAATTTTTTTTTTTATCTCTCTGCTTGCCTCATGAAAGAAAGAACACATTATTGTTGTTGTTGTTGTTTTCATTTCTTAAGGGGCCCACAAGTTTATTATGTGTTGCATAATTAACATGTTCTTCACTAATTAATGCATGCTGATTTCCATTGTGGTGGACTAAGTTGACGGCAATGCAACTTCAGATTGTCATATGCATGTAAGTTCAACAGGTTTTTTTTTTTTCATTGAGAAAAATGATGAAACTTTTGTTTCAGGATTGAACTAAAGATTGCAACATTTTACTTTTTGATAATCTACAATAACACAAAAAAACTATATTTTGCAATGTGTTAATACTCATCATACTGTGACATTTTTTAAATTTCAGTATTTTATAATTTTAGTCATGATAATGTTGCATCATCAGCCCTTTAGACTCTACATATTAAACAGGAAAAAAAACATTTAACTCAATTTTACACCATACTTTACCAAAAAAAAAAAACATTTCTTGAAGGAAGACACATTGATTCAGGTTCATGATCCACTTCTCCTATACTTTTGCAAATGTGCTGTCAAGAGATAAAAAGACATCTGATAGTCAAATGAAATCAGAAAAAGTGGCAAATCGTAATAACTTTTCAAATTACACACTTAGACCCAAAACTTGTGTACGAGTCACGTCCTACTGCGTGTTGTGGATGTGTGTGGATGTGTTAGCGTGATAAGCACTGTGTTTCTTTGATTGTTTCCTCTCTTACACTGTGCTCCACGGCAATCACTTTCACAGCTCAGTTGGCATCTGATTATCTCTCTCTTGCACACAGAAATACAAATACAGAAATACTCACAGATACACATACCGACGCACACACACACTGCATTATTTGCATACCGCTTCCATCTTGAAATTGTTATTTTGGTAATCAGACAGACAGAGAGGAAACATAATTATGGAACTGGCTTCCACTTAGTAACAGCAAGGCTCAGTGAGTGTATGTGTGCGTGCATGTGTGTATGTGATAAATGCTGTGTTTTCTTCTTCAAAATTGTGTAGAAGAGAATGTCAGAATGCAGTGCGTAAACAAAAACCAGGGCTCGCTTTGTATATTAACCTCTAGAACACAATGTGGAACTATGTTGCTTTCTTGGGTTGAGCTGGGGACTTTAAAGAAACAGTGTTCACTATCAGGACAGGAAGGTGCTTGGAGGTGATAAATGTTTAAGGTTATGAACCCAGGCCGTTCCTGCACCAAATTCTGTATTTTAATAAAATTGACAAAGAAAATGTTTTAACTTCTTTCATTTTCAGCTTGAGTTAATGATTTAACAAGGAATTATATTTTTCAAAGCTTTGCCTAAGGGATTTTATTCTTGTTCCTGAACTATCCCGTTCACAAACCAATGTTCCCTCATTACCTCCAACTGAACTGCTTTAAAATAGCAGTAAGCAAAATGAACATTCCAAGGGAAAAACCCTATGCCTCTTCCTCCACTACCTTGTATCACTCTGTGAAGACCCTCCAACCAAATGACGCACCAAAACTGAATGGCAACCATTGTCTGTTACACTCGGACCCAGAGGACAGACATGTGACAGCCTATCAATATACAGTATCTCACAAAAGTGAGTACACCCCTTGCATTTCTGCAAATATTTAATTATATCTTTTCATGGGACAACACTGAAGAAATTACACTTTGATATAATGTAAAGTAGTCAGTGTACAGCTTGTTTAACAGTGTAAATTTACTGTCCCCTCAAACTAACTCAACACACAGCCATTAATGTCTAAACCACTGGCAGTAAAAGTGAGTACACCCCTAAGTGAAAATGTCCAAATTGGGCCCAAAGTGTCAATATTTTGTGTGGCCACCATTATTTTCCAGCACTGCCTTAACCCTCTTGGGCATGGAGTTCACCAGAGCTTCACAGGTTGCCACTGGAATCCTTTTCCACTCCTCTATGATTACATCACGGAGCTGATGGATGTTAGAGACCTTGCGCTCCTCCACCTTCCGTTTGAGGATGCCCCACAGATGCTCAATAGGGTTTAGGTCTGGAGACATGCTTGGCCCCCTATCACCTTTACTCTCAGCTCCTTTGGCAAGGCAGTGGCCATCTCTGAGGTGTGTTTGGGGTCGTTATCATGTAGGAATACTGCCCTGTGGCCCAGTTTTTGAAGGGAAGGGATCATGCTCTGCTTCAGTATGTCACAGTACATGTTGGCATTCATGGTTCCCTCAATGAACTGTAGCTCCTTAGTGCCGGCAGAACTCATGCACCCCCAGACCATGACACTCCCCCCACCATGCTTGACTGTAGGCAAGACACACTTGTCTTTGTACTCCTTACCTTGGCGCTGCCACACACGCTTGACACCATCTGAACCAAATAAGTTTATCTTGGTCTCATCAGACCACAAGACATGGTTCTATATATATATATATATATATATATATATATATATATATATATATATATATATATATATATATATATATATATATATATATATATATATACATACATACAAACTCTTTTTTGAACAACCACCACTCTCGTCCTCTTCTCCTTCTTCCAACCTCCTACTCACTTAATACAAAAACACTTATTTTATTAGTCTCTGCTAAAATAGAAACATGGCGGTGCAAAATGTCAAACCTCATGGAATGGGGACTCATCCTATGTAAATATAAAAGGCTCATTCAAAGGAACAAAAAAACTCTATTTTCATATTCAGGTTATTATACTCTTATTTAAGCATACTTATGAATATTTTATTCAATTTCTACCAAGTCTGTTCTGTTAAATGTTGCTAATTTTTACACACTGCGCCTTTAAATTTGGTACATGCCTTATCTTTGCTTGCCTGTTAGACATCTACACTCTTAAAAAAAATGCACATTTGCTGCTTTACTAACACTTTCAATTAATAAATTATAATACTTTCAAATGGCCATGACTCAGTTAGTCTAAATCTGATTATTTCTGAACTTTGAATAATGTACTCTCATTTATATCCCCAAGAGGCCCTGGCAGAATGTCATGGCAACCTCTACTCATCATCTTTAATCTGACTGGTGAAAGTGATTCACCAGTATGAAACAGGGGCCTTGAAATACATTTCCCAAAATATTTAATAGAATTTGTAATAGAAGTTGCTCTCCTGAAATCATCTGGACAAGGCTGTACCTTTCAATATGCCATTGATGTCAATGGATGTATTTCTTTTTACCCTTAATGATTCCTGCTTTATGCAGCAGCTACAGAAAGTGAAGTTCAGACAACTCAGTGTGCAAACAGTGGTTATTACAAGACATTATCCATGCTTCTTGGCAAGAAAAAAGATTACTGATTCATCTCATTTCGACATAATTAGAATCAGATTAAATAACATAGCTTCTTTTTGAGGTCATGCCAGGGCTCTCTTATTTTGAATTAAGTCAAAGCTAATTATTGTCTCATGGAGATCCTGAAGGAAAAAAGAGATCTAATTCATTCATATCTACTTGTCAGGATCCCTTTTGGAATATATTTTCCAAATGAGGAGGTCTCTATTCATTAGATAAAACACCCTAGCCGAATCTCACACTTTGTTTGTGGGACTCTAACTGTAACTCCCTTTCTTCATATGTGTGTGCGTGTGTGCTCTCATGACTTATCCTTCTTGAGAGGCAGTTTCTCATAGTTGGCTCTTTCTCAAGGTAAATGTTCACTTCACCTCCCAGACACTGTAAGTGGTAAATTGAAAAGTAGAAGAGGTGAGACTGCGAATGTGTACACACACATTTGTGCACACACACTCTCACACAGGCATGCAGAGATGTGTTGAAAGGACAAAGAAACCATTCCACACTCTTCTGATGATGCTGCAGAAACTGTAATTGATAAAAGGGTATGAATAATATGCCTCACAAACACACACACACACACACACACACACACACACACACACACACACACACACACAAATATGCACACAACAACCTGGGAACATCACATACGTATTTTGTCAAAGTGTGTGGCATTGTTATGCCTGTGGTTATTTGCTCTCAGTCACTGTCATGATGGCCCAATTATGATCTCCTCTTTTTCCACCTCCTCACACTCTTTCCCCCTCTTGTTTCCCCCCTCCTCTACTCTCCTCAGTTTTGACAGGGTGGCGACAATATCTGTTGTGTGTCCCATTGACCATTTGGTAAATTGCTCTCCATTCTCCCCCCTCCGTGTGTCTTTATCCCATCAACCTGTGCCTTCGCTCGGCATCTGCATGTCATTTGTTGATTAATTCAGTATATCTTTCATTCTAGCATTTGGTAAATATTACACTATCCCTCTGTCATTCACCGGATAATTCTCACAATAACCATTTGCCAATACAACCTCCAAAATCATTGCCTTGTCTTCTCCACCCCTTTCCCTCTCCCTTTCTTCTCTCCATCTCTGTCTCACTCTCTGTCTTTCCACCCTCTTGCTTACAAAATAATTTCCACCACCTCTCTGTCTGCTATTTGTTGTTTAATAATCATGTATCAAGGATGTGCGTGTATATCCATAGACAATTTTCCGCAGTGGTGATGGGGAAATCCATTACACCCTTGAGTGTGTGTGTGTGTGTGTGTGTGTGTGTGTGTGTGTGTGTGAGAGAGAGAGAGAAAGAGAGAGAGAGAGAGAGAGAGAGAGAAAGAAAGAGGAAATAGGACTATTTATTTTGTGGAGGGCTGATTGAAGGCTGACGTGGAGTGGTTGTGTCTAGCAGGTTATGTGAATAAGTAGTGTGTGTGTGTCTGTGTGTGTGTCTGTCCGTCTGTCCGTCTGTCCGTCCGCCCGTCCGTCCGTCCGTCCGTCCGTCCGTCCATCCGCCCGTCCGCCCGCCAGTATTAGATCAGAATGTTTTGCAAAAACTGTAAGCTGAATCACAGCCTGAGTGCAGTCATGTGGCCTCCTTCAATTGCAGATGATTTGGCTTGTTTTGAATTCAAGTGAAATAAATGCAGCAGTGACCATGATACAGTTTATCTACGAAGCTGAGTGTTTTGGATGAATACAACATCACATTCTGGTATTCTGTGTACCAGAATTCCACACAAAAAATGGCCAATTTCTCAGGGTATTGTGCACACATTGTGTAATATTACAGGTCAAAATTCTGAAATCCAGGAGAGAACTGGGGAGGCTGTGGCTCAGTGGGTAGAGTTGGTCATCTATCAATGGGAAGGTTGGCGGTTGAATCCCAGCTCAAGCAGTCACATGCCGAAGCGCTCTTGAACGAGACTGAACTCCAAATTGCTCCTGCTGTTGTTATGCGCTGCGTGAATGTGTATGTGTACGAATGAGATTAACTGCTACTAAATAGCAACCTCTACTATCTATCTCTACTATGGGTGAATGTGACAAGTAGTGTAAAAGTGCTTTGAGTGGTCATAAAGACTAGAAAAGTGCTATAGAAGTACAAGGCATTTACTATAACTGTATATTTAAAATAATTTGACTAAGCCTCTCTTACTTTTAACATTGTATCTCTGTTGTTTGTTGTACTTTAACAGTAGGGCATTGTATTATTTTTTAACTTTCCACAACATCTTTATTGATTTCAATGAAATGATTTTGACAATATCATCATCTGTTTCATTGAAAAGACCGGCATAAGTATTGTATGTGCTGGCTTCATAACTCAAGTAAATCACACTTCATGAAACACATTATATAAAGGTATCTTTTATGTTATGCAGACAGAACAAACATAAAATGTAACATATGGAATCTGAACATGCTTTGCAAATCAGGTCAGATCATGAAGCAAATATGGGTAAATAATGAAGAAAATGTAATTAACCACTGTAGATTACACTGTGCATGCAAGAACACACTATGCAGCAAGTACCATGGGATTTCTCCCTCTGCAAATTCTGTTGATGCTTAATCATGCTCCCACATACAGTCAGTGTTCTCTCATGTGACAGCGAGCTGATTCCATGGCCCTGAATAATGCATCTCCAAACCTTCCAATGGAAAATAATCATAAAGCTGTATCAATATTGGATCAAAACCTGAGGTTACCTGCCAGCTTAAAAAAATGAGAATTGTGCCTGAGAGTACACATGATCCCTAACATCCTCATCTGAATGATTGATTGGCTTTGGGTTGACTAAGAAATCACACTTTACACAGGGAGAACAATGGGAAGACACATAAAAATACACATGAGCATGAACATGAGACTATTACTAATACATGTGATTTATTCTGGAACATACCACATTCCTTCAGCTCTGTCTGTTTCATCAGATTTGTTAAAGGTGACATATTACGCTTTTTTCATCAATATATATTGGTCTAAGAGGTCCCCAAAACATGTCTTTAAAGTTTATGCTCAAAAAAACACTTTGAAATCAGATTTTGACATGCCTGAAAAGCCCTCTTCTTCAGTCCTCCTCAGAACACTCTGTTTTCCCTCTGACCACGCCCCCTCCGGAAGTGGATGTGCCTCGGCTCTCCAGCACGTTGATCTAATGTTTGCATGTTGGCTGAATATACACGGCTGCTCAGAGATCGCGTTACTTCAACCCTCTGAATCTGATCCAGAATCTGATCCTGACGGAGAGGCGCCTGTAGCAGGACCTTTCTGAAGGATTGGTCATAGATTTAGTGTTTCTTGTTGTTTTATTTGTCAATATGTCGACGTGTGTCTTGGTACACAGCTACAGCTACAGCTATGAACATGTAGCTATGTGGCTATGCTAATTAGCGCTAGCACTTATCCATGACAAATAAAAATCATCCACTAGATCTTCAAATCTGCAGACGTGGGGAGTAAAACCGACCTCTGCCAGAAAGGCAGCAGGACCTTTTCTGAAGGATTGGTCACAGATTCTGTGTTTCTTGTTTTATTTGTCAGTATGTTGACGTGTGTCTTGGTACACAGCTACAGCTACGACATGTAGCTATGTAGCTATGTTAACTAGCGCAAGCACTTATCCATGATAAATAAAAATCATCCACTAGATCTTCAAATCTGCAGACGTGGGGAGTAAAACCGACCTTTGTGTTTATTAAGACAGCCTACAACTAGCATGCCTCCCTCCTAAGCTCCTTGTTACCACACATTTGTGCAGGTAATGAAAAACGGGGGAGGGATTCAGTATTATTTTATACAGTCTATGGGCTGAACAAGCTCCGAGCTCTGACTCCGTGACAGACCGGATATTGTTGTTACGTAACAAAAACACGGAAGTCTGAAACGGCTCGTTTCACACACATTTACAGAAAGGTGTAGAAATCAAAACAGGGGCAGAATGGATTTTTTTCATTCTCGGGGGGTTTGTAGACATGCCAGGGAAACATATTTCAGGTAAAGAACCATTAAAAAGTCAATTTTGCATGATATGTCACCTTTAATGTTGTGCTTTTTATCATTCAGACTTTTCAGTATTTGAAAATGTTGTAACCAGGAATGCACTATATATACTGTATATCAATCTGCTCCAACAAAGCATGTTTCTCACTTTTTCAGATGATTGTAACTTGCAAAACACATAATGTATCAAAGATGGGGAAAATATCCTCTCGCTTTAACACAGCAAATCTTATCCATTTCCTAAAAGTCATCATAGCAAACATTTTACCACTGACATATGGATTTCTGATGGTAGTCCTGTGAGTATGGTTAGTTTGACAACCCAGTGGCTGCATGCTTCAGTTTGACACAATACCTCGACACACACACACACACACACACACACACACACACACACACACACACACACACACACACACACACACACACACACACACACAAACACAAACACACACACACTTTACAGTCATTCATCTGTTTGCACTGTATATGCTATTTCATGATGGACTGGGGCAGGATTAGAACAACTCAACTCATGTTTTTTGAACACTCAATGTGCCTCACATATGAAAATCCAGATACTGGATGCAATGCAACCTTTACCAGACTGTCAGGAGGAATAGGCTTGTTTTCATGTAGTCATGTGGTGCGTAAGCGTGATTAAATTACCCAGAATATGGAACCATGCACCACTGACAAGAACGTCACATGGGAAATGCAGTCCCACTGCTCTAGTGGTATTGTCTCCTGCAGTAATTCCTGCATGTGTCAGAGAGTTTATGAATATATTGGTCATGTCCAGAAGACCCAGTGGAATGCAAACACACCAAAGTGTGTGTGAGAATAAAGTCAAACATGCAGTATATGTGTGCCCGGATAAAATCCCAGACTTGTCGGCATAATCTTGTGATGTCTCTGCAGTATGGGGCACACAGCAGTTACATACCATGTCGAGAGTCTCCTAACTGGTGTCTCCATGTCTCATTAAAAGCACGACAGTAAGGTGTAAGGCGGTGTATCGTTATGAGGACAGCTGAAAATGGTCTTGAATGTTGATTCATGAATTCAGATTCCGTCTCCTATCATTCTGCATTGAGAAAAGAGACAAAGGACACATCCATAGAGCACAGGGAAGCCAGACTTTGAATAAGAAGATGCTCACTTTTTCTCACAACACCTTTCTTGGAATTTACATTCCTGTCCTCAAACCTGCACAGACTTCTGAAGAATTTTGTTCTGTATGTTATATGTACTATTTATTCACACCTACTGCAAGGGCTTTTCAAAGTTCCAGACATGAATAGATCCTTTTATGTTGATGTATGGCCTACGGTGTTTTAACTTATTCACTGCAGTGCTTTTGTACTTACCGACTTACTCTTTGAACAGTTTTTTCAACCAGATATTTCTCATATAAGGTTACATGGATTTGTAGGGATTTTATATTTTATACCTGTTGGTAATAAAGTCAAAAGTTCTAAATATTTGAGCCCTCTGTCCACCTTTACCACAGCAGGTACTTTCCCTGGCACTGGTTCCACAAGTTTTTGAAAAATATGAGAACCTGCCTTATTGAAGCAGTCTTTCTCAGCACACCTCAGCGAGAGTCTTAAGATGTTACAGTAGCTTTCACCTTTCGCCTTTTCAACCATTCCCAAAGATGTTCTGTGAGGCTGACGTCTGGTGACTGTGAAAGAAAAGCCATGCATGTCGGCACTCTTTGCTCTTTCCTGGAACTTCAAACACACCTGGCGCAGTGTCACTGCATGTTTAAGGCCATTGTCCTGCGGGGACATGAATCCCTTTTCCACACAATTTCCAGTCAGTAGGGATGGCATGCCTCTGAAGAAGAGAGTGATACTTCTCTTTGGTCACTGTGCAGTTCATACTGTGTGAGTCACCAGTCCCTGAAAAGGCGAGACATCCTCACACCTGATAATTCCCAGAGCCGTATTTGACTGCAGGCTTTATGCACTGTTGCATTAACCTTTCATTTTGCGCTAGGTCAGTCTGGCCTTGTCTGCAGAGGCAGAACAAGTGTTGCTTGTTCTGCCTCTGTAGAAAGTTTCAGTTTTTCTGAATTCAGTAGCTAAGATAGGTTAAAACAAATGGGGACTGAATAATTGCTTATCAGATATCGTTATAACAAGGGGTAGGTGATATATAAGATGAATCAATATTCATCTAAAATCATTACCAGTATCAGCTATACAATGCAAATGTGTCACAATACCAGAATTTCAAACTGGTACGTGATACTGTAAAAAATTAACAATATGCATACCTATTTGGGTAACACAGCAACACAAAGAGGTGTACATTGTGCATGTAACAACATTTAACATGCTGTTATAGAGATGAAAGGCAAAACTATTAACCTAAAAATGTTGTTTACCTAGTATAAAATATGTCCCTAAATTTCTATTAATCATCCAGGAGAAGTGTGTTGTGGTGTGCATATCTGCAGAAAGTGTGCCCTGTCTGCATTTTTCTGTTTTCTTATTTTTGACATTTATTACGATCAATCATTATGCAGTGATTTTGAGCTCCCAGCCAACAGTCCACACAACAGGACCAGTAGAAAACAGTATGATACCAGGTGACATCACTGTTTCTCTCCTCTGTTCTCTGTCCTTCTGCAACAGACATAAACATCACATGTGCATCTTCATGAAGCATTTAAAGGACTTCCCAAAATGTCAGTAATTATGAACCCGTGAATAATAATATTTCGTGGTATAGAGACTTTGATGGAGGGTTGAGCAGAGATGTGAACAGAGGGCAGGAAGTGCAACTTTTCTGCTGGTTTGTGCAGCGCTTTCTCTTTCTCCCTCTTTCTCTTTCCAACTCCTCTCTTTCACCTGCCGCAGATTCTGGTTAGATACGACTTAAGATCAAATTTTTGCCTAAGCTTTGGTACTTTGGCCAACATTATTAGTCACATCATGGTGTCATGATTGGTCATTGTGTACGGAGAAGCAGGTCTTGGTAGATAAGTTCCAAATTGTACATGTGCAACATTTTGTTCTTATCTTGGTATTGTAAAATAATATTTTACATTTAAAAAAGCGTGGGCCTCGTTAAACGGACAAATATCTTTGTTCGCTGTGATTATATTTGATAGATTCTAGGAAGAGAGAAATTAATGTCACACCAATGTGACCAAATCTTCCTTTTGAAGCCTTCAGAAATGAAGTGTTAAAAAAGCAACAGCTAATTTCAGATAATTGTAGGCCTCTATTGATGTATTTTTACTAAATGTTTAAAAATGAGAAGAACGCAGCTGCTAACATACTATTTAACACTCCCACACACACTGTCATTCTGTGTTCCTGTGGCTGACTCTCTTTAACTTCCTGTTAGCTTATAGAGCAGCAGAGGTTTAAAAACAAGCATAGAAAAGTGACTGTAAATCATTTGCTTACCCAAATGACACATATAATTAAGCGGTTTATGATTAGTCCACACATAAGGTTACTTGTTGTTCATTTTTTACCAATTTAGTATAAAATAGTTTGCAAAACTGACACAGTCTGAGTTTTTTTAGGATCCAATGATTCAGTGTTTCCTTTTTCAATGGGAAAGGAAATCAACAATTTCCATAGTATCCCGACTTTTTAAAGAGTAACAATGTTCTAGAAATACTTTATACTTCCCATATGTCAATGTCTGTTGCAGTTGTAATAGTACCTGTAATAATACCGCTCTAGACAGCAGCTGCAGCAGTAATAACACATTGTGACAGATTTTACATAATTCAGTCCCACCTTGATACATTTTGGAGGAATTTTATTTTTCTCACTGAGGACTTGATTTGAAGGCCTTGTCAGTTAGACTTTCTGGCATATAAGAATATTGTAGTAAATGTTATCTGCATAGCCCATTTTTAAAGTGAAGTGTGTGATTATTGTGACATGAAATGGAGTGCTGTCATAGAAATAGATGTGATGATACAGAAAATGGTCTGTAGTTAAGAAAATATGACTTTTTTTCCCTCCCTGAATGTTGCATTCAACTAAATAGTGAGGCTGCAGTAATTCAGTCTGAAGGAACATGGCTTGGGAAACAGAGAGTAGCTAGCTCAAATCCCACCATAGACCAAGTTTTTAAATTGGGCTGGTAGCTGGGGAGGTGCAAGTTCACTTCTTGGGCACTGCCGAGGTACCCTTGAGCAAGGCACTGAACCCCTAACTGCCCAGTGCACTTATCAGTAGGCATGCCCCTTCATTCTGACATCTCTCCAACAGTGCACTTCTGAAACATCCTAATTATTATCTAACTCTTCAGTGGGGAACTGAACTCAGAAATGTGTCAAGCTGAGGGAGAGAAGGGGATGAGACAGCTACTAAAGAAAGAGAAAAAGAGCAAGCAACAGAAGGTGTTGGCATTATACATATTTAGTAATAGAGAGGTTGAATGTTACTTTCTGTGTTATGTGCATGTGTGTTTCTATAACAAGGAATAACCAAGTTTCTTGTCCAAAATGTCAACAGCCTAAAATTGCATCTGTATTTCATCTTTCCGCTCTCTCCTGGCAAATGCGTCTGTGCACTGAAGCCCATTCTTTGTGCTCTTTCACATTTCGAGCTGTCTTAGGGCTGTTTTTCATGTGTTTGTGGACATTTGAAAAACCCATCTCAAGCTTTTCCAGCCAATAAATCTTGTTACAAGGTTGCATGTGTTTGTGTGTGAGTGGGTACACCTCTGTATCTGTGAATATGATAGTATTTGTGGAGAGCCTTTCTACACGGTGTACTTACAACATACAGGGATCAAAGTAACTTAGCATCCCATAAAAAGGAAGCACAGTGGGGTGGAATTGACAGTGTTCGGCCCAGCAGACTGGGCCCTCCAGGGGGCCACCAGATACTTGTAGGTTGTAAGGATATGTAAGGATATGTAAGGACATGGGCAGGCTCCTTGAATCCTTTTTTTTTACTTGTTGTGTTTGTGTTTTTACTTCTCTGTAGCCTATTTTTTTCACAGCCATGGCGTACTAAATGTTCTCTGGTTTTATATATCATTGTAGAAATGTACTAATAAACTCACCATGGCAAACAAATGGACTCATTAATATCGCAATCACAATATTAGTTCCATCAAAATCATTTTCACAGAAAGGCATTGTTGTGGAGCAATGTTGTTAAAATTGTAAATGATGCACAGCTTTAATGACAGTTCATCGATAGCTCTTCACACCATCTCCAAACCATCCTCAACTCTGTTTTGTTTTAATTCTTTGATATTTAAAAAACAGTCATTGAATTTTAATATTGCTACTTCTAACAAATTGTATGTCTATATTGAGAACTGAGCTCTACTGGATTCACCATAAAAAACAGTATCATACACACATTTATTACCTTTTTTCTTCATCTAAAAGCTGCGTCACATATACCAGTGCAACAAATAAACCTGCATAAAATGCAGAAAGGGGTTTTCAATTGATTTGCAATATTTCACCTGAAAGATGGCACATGTTAAGCTCAATGGTGAAATTGTAGTCTCCATATTCAGGGGGTTTAGTCCTCAAAAATCAAATCCAACCCGTGGCCCTTTGCCAAATGTCATTCCCCACTCTGCCCTCTGTCTTCTCTAAGTAAAGGTACAGAAGCTCCAAAGAAAAATCTTGACATAAAAAAGGAGGATGGTGTTATAATCTAGCTAAAGCTTTGTCAAACACATGCGCAAAATTACAGTTAGTAAAGCTGCTCCCACCACCCACTGCACATGACCTGATGCAACCGCAAAATGTGCCCCATTCATTGTGTATTACAAACAACAATGCCCAAAGCCAGACTGGTGGTGCCACTTGCCAGCTTATCCCATCATTAGATAATAATCATCCATTTAAAGAAAGCTGTGGTATACTTTTAACTGAAAAAAACTTGTGGGGTTGTTGTGTTAAACTGAAAAGCCTTTAAAATCAAAACAAAAGTGTCCAGTGGAGGAAGGTGGACACCAGATGTACCTGTTCATGGGAAGTGGGTCTGGACCTCCCAATTATCAATGCAGGCTGAGCTCAAGCACCTTACCAGTAGCTAGCAGAATTGCAAACTGCAAAAAGAGATCTACTCTCTTTTTTGGACACTCCAAAACAGACAGCAGCCTATAAAACAATGTGACTTATAACCTAAATTTTATGAAATGTATTGTCGTTTTGACTGTATACATCCCTACTCAAGCTAAACTAACACTAGCTGAGCTGTACCTGTCCAATAACAAACAACAGGATGCTCATCCTGACAGTACCTTCATTGTTGTGGGGTGTATAAACCAAGTGGATTTACAATCAGTGCTCCAGAAAATTCCATAAGCATATATTCAATGTCCAACCAAGGGCAAAAACACATTAGATCAGGTATAAATAAATGTCCAAGACTCACACAAAGCTTTTCAAAGCCCTCCACAGGGACAATCTAATCATCTCTCACTGTTTCTGATACAAGCATTCAGACCTCTCATTCACAAGATAAAACCTACACAGACTGTAAAGCCTAAGGATGCCACGCTACAACTACAGGACAGTTTTCATCAAACCCACTGGGATATGTTTGCACAGCAAGCTACTCATGACAGATGTGGATTTGGAGGGGTACACAGCCACTGCGCTATTTTACATCAACAGCTGTGATGTTTCACAATCAGAAACTTTGGATGAACGCAAGGGTTTAGAATCTTTTAAAAGCATATAACGAAGCCTTGAAATCTGGTGACAGCGCAACATATGGGGTTGCTAGGTCTAATCTGAAAAAAATACATAAAAAAAGCCAAAGACACATGCAGACACTGTGTCGAGGACCACTTCATCAGCACTGACACCAAGAGTATGTGGCAGAGTATCAGGAGTTTTACTGACTACAAAGATAACCCTGTCTGCCCACACAGAGATAACACATTGCCCAACAAGCTCAACAACTTCTTTGCTTGCTTTCAGACTGGCAACAGTGTGACAACATAGTAACACTAAACACAAGTACAATGAACGGATTATCTCACTAAACACACATGATATATAGCACACCTTATGAAAGATCAACCCACGCAAAGCTGCATGCAGTGATGGAACTCCAGAACAGGTACTTAATGACTGGGTAGAGGAACTTGCTGAGGTATTTACAAGTATTTTTAACCCGTCTCGGTCTCTGGCAACAGTCCCCAGATGTCTGAAGTCAGCCATCATTGTGTCAGTGCCTAAGAAAGCAAACATCAGCAACCTGAACCACTACAGCCTGGTTGCCTTCACCCCAGAAATAATGAAGTGTTTTGACTCAAATCAAGACTGTTCCTGTCATGCATTAAAACTTCCATCCCCACCTCTCTAGACTCTCACCAGTCAGTCCCTCCAGGAAGTTGTGATTTCGCGATCGTAACTATCAACGCAAATTCAACTAATCAGAGCGATTTTTTCGCGGCCTTGCAATTTTATACAATCACCGCAACTTTCCCGCAAATTTGACCAATTACATTAATCTCAGCCCCTGTACGTCATCGGTTTCGTCATCAATTTCACTTACTTGGAACATAAACGTAAGTCCTCACTTGATCGGCACTTTTCAACAGCAACACATGCACAGAGAACGGGTGAAAAGAGGGGACAGCAGGCAGGACAAGTGACGATGACGACGTTGTTATTTATAGATACTTGAGTTATTATCTGAGGGGCTCAGTGTTAGCTTGGTCACCTACCTGCTGCAGGTGTGCTTTATGAACCAGCTCTCCCTCCTCCATGCATCTGTCTCATCTTCATTGATGATTTTTACCCCGGGTGTGCGTTAGTGACAAAGACACAACCAGGGGACGTCTGTTTACTATTTGAGGTTTGACGTTGTTGCAGCCATTGCCGTAAAAAGCTCCCGTCTTCAGCTTGATTTAATCCAGTTTGGTGATACATCAGACACATTTAGTAAGTTTTGATCAATTCCTAGTCATCAAAGATGCAGATTCATTTCAGAGTGCTGTGAACTGTCTGTGCCTCTGTCGCTGCAAGGTGCATTTAGGGACCGTCGTAAATGTGCAATACAGACCTTTCATGGCATTTTTCTGTGACTCAAGAGAATCAAAAAACAGTCACAGTGGCCACATCGAGAATGTTTTCTAAAAACAACTGTAATTTAGCATATTTACTTGTCCCTGAGATGTTATTGGGGGAAAAAAAGCAAAAAAAAAATCGCAACTTTCACCGCAATTTTTTCAAAAAGCTGTCGCAAATTCAGGCTATTTGGGCCGCAACAATCACAAAAAATCCCGCGAAATCCTGGAGGGACTGACCAGTTCACCTACAGGTCTACTAGATTCACGGAGGATTTCATCCCTGTGACTCGTCACAATGCCCTGACTCACCTGGAGAAACAAGACACATATGTAAGGATGCTATTCATAGACTACTGCCCCACCTTTGACACCATCATCCCCTACAAGCTCACCTCAAAACTCTTAACAGCTAGACCTAAGCTCATTACTATGCAAGTGGATCATGAACTTCCTTTCAGAGTGCCCACAGGCAGTGAGACTTGGCCCCCATCTGTCCTCCACCATAACCCTAAGCACTGGCACACCACAAGGTTGTGTGCTCAGTCCCATTCCATACTCCCTGTTCACACACCACTGTGTCCCTGCATTAACTTTCAACTCTATTGTGAAATTTGAAAGACCAATGAGCTAATCATACACACAAGAGGACATCACATAATTAGGATTATGCTCTGATATCCATCAATGGCAACAGGGTGGAGAAAGTGAGCAGTTGAAGGTTCATCAGGACTCCCATCACTAGACACCTCTCTTGGACTAACACCACTGCTCCAGCAAGGAAGGCACAAATAGACTGTTGCTCCTGAGGATGCTGAAAAAGACTGACCTGGCCCAACAGCTGCTGGTGACTCTTTATCGTCACACCACAGAGAGCATTCTGACGCAGAGCATCTCTGTGTGGTACCACAGCTGCACTGCAGCTGGGAGAAAGGCACTCCAGCGGTTTGTTACCAGCACACACAAGATATTTGGACCTAGCTCCAAGTGCTGGAGGACTTCTACACCTCACGCTGTCACAGAAAGGCTGTCAACATCTGTAAGGACCCCACTCATCCATGTCACCATCTATTTGAATTCCTCCCATCTGGCAAAATATACAAGGCCTTCCCTGCCTGCACCCCCAGGTTAAAGAATTGTTTTATTCCCAGAGCTATAGCAGCTCTGAACCAGCCCTGCTAACGCCCCTCATGACTGCATTCTCTTGTTTCTAATATTACACAGTTTGTCTTTGTCATAGTACATTAGAACATTTGCACGTCAAACAGTTGTTGTTTTTTTATTAATGACAAAAGAATACCCATTCAAAACATACAATACCATGTCTAACTCTACTTCCTCTTATGCTGTCTCTGCCTACTGTGACTTTTATCATTGCACAGTTGCCTTTTCACTAACTTTTGGAAATTTGCTTGCACTGACTCTACTACCACTGGTGCTGTAGCTGCCACCATTCTGTTCCTATCCACTACTGCAAACCTTTCTCAAACTTGAGTACCTCAGTCTACTTTGGAATACCAAGTTTCTCTGGGACCCACTCGATCTTGATGAGCTAAATTTATGAAAAAAAATCACTTAATTTATAATGAGATATAGGGCCCATATAACCACTAAATCTGAGGTGTGAATCTGTTGTGCTGATCATAAGTAAGGAAACCTTTACCATTTCAATAATAAATGTGCACTGGCTCTGACTTTGCTTGAACTGCACAATATACTGAATCCTGATGAAGTAGTAAAATTTGAGTACCACCACCATAGTAATGACACCACCACAGCCCTTTCATTTGTCCACACAGTCTAAATACGATTATATGGACATTATAATGACTAATGATGCTTAGCAGTATGGGAGAGTGATACATGAGACTTCCCTGGGACCTCTCACAGTAGCTTTGGCCTACACTTTGAAAAAATGTCACTATTGTGTCACATTTGTTTATTACCCTTATTTTCTTCTCTTTTTATGGCTACTATTTTTGATTCTCTTAATGTTGAACTAACTGAGAGTTTCATAAGCAAGTTTGTTGTTCCTGGTGCAATGACAATACAACAGAATATAATATTTTTATTCTATTCTATTCTATTGAGAACACAAAAGCCTTCATTCCATAGATTGTATAATGTATAGACGTGTTCTCTGTGACGTCACCAATTTGTTTCAGAAGTGGAGTTTTAAAGCCTATTGTCGGTCTATCATCATATTGGAAATTAGTGAAAAGACATTCTTCCATTTTAGAATCATAAAAATGATTGTTTCTTAGGATACATTGAGTGAGTTCACTATGAACCTTGACAACTGGATGTGTTATGAAACCCGGAATTCTTAAGACACTGTTGTTACTTTTCCATTGAGGTATAATGAATTATAAATCATACCTTCCTAAGGCATTATGTTCACTGCTTAGAACATTCATAAACAATGATATAAGTTATGAATGCTTCTAATCAATTATACGGATTGTTATAAAGCCTTATAAATGCAATTTTAAGGCTTCATATGATGCATTGTAAGTGGTGGGTTCACAGAAGGTGTTCCCGTCGATTGTATACTGTTGACCGAACACAAGCAACTCAAAGATTCCACAAGGTTGTTTGCTATCACAGATGTATTTCAGATTGAATGCTCACAGCTGCAAGCAAGAAAATACAAATTAGTATATATCATTCAATATGTGGATGATGCTGGGATTTTTTTTGCCTTCTTAGCATGGTTATGGACCTCTCTGTACACCATGACAAAATACATCTTCATCAAGTGGTGCGACTCCATCCAGCACATTATATATGTCACCAAAGCACAGGAGAGGGTATTTGACACAAAGTAAGAGACTGACCATAAACTGCAGATCAAAAATAGGCAATCATTGTGTTGGGTGCTTGCACACAAAATACCCCCTTTGTTGAAAAGTACGCTGCTAACTTGTGCAACCGACTGTAGCAGGGTCTGTGACTTTCCAGGACTATTGAGGCAGTATGGATCGAGCAGCCGTATCATTCTGATGCTGCACAAGGCAATCCTTGAGAGAGCCATTAGATGTTGAATTATAGCATGGCTTGGCACCTAACAGTGCAACTGAAAAGCAGGCTTGCCAGTATGCATAAAAAGCCTCTGAAGGTAATAGGAAAGAAAGAATATGAGCCCATACAGAGCCGGTATGAGCAGGCAGTCATGAAACAAGCAACAAAAATCATTTCAAACTCTCAACATCCTCTCTTCTCTGAATACAAACCTCTGCCATCAGGAACAAACTACGTGTGCCAAAGTGTAAATCAAACTGCTTGAGGCTATCGTTTGTTCCAACCTCCATCAAGCAGCTGAACCCTAATCCTGAACTGTAGAGCAATAAATACACGAGCACTTTAGCACTTAGCTCTTTTGCATTTTAATTCTCACAGTTTCTTTTAAAGGCCGTTGTGTTGTTGGTGCCAAATGTGGAGTTAAATGTCCCTTTTATGTAAAGCAAGTTTCTAGCATCATGTCAGATGCTTCTTGTTTTTTATGAGGTTATATTAATGTGAACTAACACTGTGCCTGAGACAAATTTGCCTGCAGGGACAATTAAGTTTACTGTCTCTCTATATATTAACGTGTGTTGAAACATGAGTAATGGCCCCTCCTTGCATCAAGTTTTGTTGCCAGTTTTATTTAGAAAGTCAATATTGGCGTAATTTAGTCAAATTCAGCCCTGGTTTATTTTCTTGATTTGTTGTCAACAAGAATCAAGGAAATGTTCCATGTCAGCTTATCAAAGGGCCAGAAATGTTTTCAACCCAAGGTCAAGGTTAAGCATTTGCATTTAACTTCAACAATATGATTTCAGAAATTGCCACAAAATAACAGGTTGTGTGAATAAAAACTCCACTTCAAATGTAATAAGCTGGGTGTCTGGCCTGTGATCAGAAAATGTTGCTGTAGCAGCAAATAATTGGCAAGACTGATGGAAGAGAAAGTAGAGTTTAATCGGTTGAAATATAATACAATTAAATGATGAATTGATAGATAAAAAAAATCCTGAAAAATAGGTTTGGTGAGAATAACAATCATATGTGATTTAGTGACTGTTTTAAATTGAACCCAACAAGGGTGTCAACCAGCACTGAACAGGCCTTTGCACCTCTCAGCCTGGTGTGGTACATGTCTAGATGCTTTGCAGTGTGCTGCTGCCATCAAAATGTCTCTGGATTATCATATCTTTTGGATTTGAGATATGAGTGAGAGCACACTTAAAATTCAGTGGTTGCCTACTGAGATAAGTCATGCAAAGTTTACCATCTGTTTTCAGTTGGTGGCAGTATTACAAAAAGGTACGTTTGCATGGAAGTACGTTTAAAACCAATAGTGATCGAATATGGAAAGTTTGAGGCCTTTTGGACACTGTATGTTCATGGCAAGACATCAAACTTTGACAAGCCACACTCTTTGAACTATGCTTAAGATTTTGATAGCTTTTTAGCATCAAGGTCTCTTTTAGCTGTTTACCAAATCTGATTTGGATCGGATCAACTCCCTAAGAGGAGTTAACCCAAGTATGACCCCCTGTAAATGGCCATTAAACACTACCAATTACAAATGACCAGTTACCAATTTATTTAAAACGGTCGATTTTCCTGTAGGAGTAAGCAGTTGCCTACGAGAGCTCTTTTTTTTCTACCTTTCATCAAGTAACATGGGCTTACCAAAGTTTCTACAACAGATTGAAGGTAACCTCTAAGTCTCCTTTTTGAAATT
This sequence comes from Notolabrus celidotus, assembly GCF_009762535.1. Classification (NCBI taxonomy): domain Eukaryota; kingdom Metazoa; phylum Chordata; class Actinopteri; order Labriformes; family Labridae; genus Notolabrus; species Notolabrus celidotus. The sequence continues at coordinate 17,983,612 of NC_048287.1, read as the reverse complement.
TTCAAGGGGAGCTGTGGAGCTTTTGCCATACCCATACCCTAAGCAGGCCACATGTCAAATATACATTTTTACCAGGCCTGATGTGTGAGCAGATTTTCAAGCGTTTTTTGCCATGTTAAATGCATTTTATTAGAGATGAAAAAAAAACTTGATTACAACAGAGTCCTGTCACTGCTTTGGTGGTCAGGCCCTTATACAATAATTTGGTGTAGAACAAGGACATGGCTTGATTTAAGTAACCCCCCCCCCCAGCCTTTGTAGAATAACAGGTTAAATACGGTAAGGATCATATTAAATGGACTAATTCAAACTTGTTTAAAACTACATGTAGTCTGCATCTCTTCTCCTTTCTAAATTAAATAATCTCTTCTGTTCTCTTCTCAAGGTCACACTTTACTGTAATATCAACTATATTGCCACAGGATGATCAGAAAGGCACCAAGGCCATACATTTTGCATTTCCTCACTTATTTGGTTGTAACTGAAATAAGATATTTGCTTTGGTCTACATATTCATTTATCATTCACAAATCACGCTGGATTAAAGCACTCAAACACTCCAAATGTTATAGATAGAAAACCTTTGGGAGCAGACTTGTTTAAACATAACATGCTGGGGCTTACACTGTGTTGCCTGTCACCTTGGGACCTGTTGGCTCATTAGATGATACCACAAGTTTTTCACTGTCATGTGGAGACTCTAACGAGTAAATGTTGTCTCCTTGGCTCATTAAAACATATTAGATCAGGCATCATTTGGGGACCTAAACTGAGCAAAAGTAGTCTCTTACCCTGTGAGCAGGCCTCATTACGACATACTAGTACTACTGTCATTTGGGAGCCCAAATTGAGTACATATTTTCTATCACCCTGGGACCAAAACTCATTACAGCTTATTAGTACTTCTGTCATATGAGGATAACAGAGTCCTAGTCGTTTTGGGTCTTGACCTGCAATCTGAAAAAAAACGACAACCTAAGTTGGCCATAAGGGAGCAGCAAGACATCCCCTTCAAACTCTTTTGGCCCTCTTTGGACTATATTTTTCCCATCAGTCACCCAGTTGCTAATAGTGCAGAGGAAGGGTTGGCACAGAGATCATTCAACCAATCAGCATCTAACGGTGTAAGTGGAAAGTTGGATGATGATTATCTCTTTTTCTTTTTGCCTTCCTTCATCATGATTAAATCTTTCTTTCCAATACGTCTCTTATTATCATTGTCTCTTGCTCTGTCTTTGATTCTGTTGCTGTCTCACTCTCCTTCTTTCCCTCCCAATCTACCGATATCTCTTTATATCTTCCAGCCTCCATTCCTTTCTCCCTTTCTCAATCTTTCATTAATCACTTTGTCATTCTCGTATAGAAAATGCAGTTAACAGACAGATGACTGCAATCAGCTTCAGTTCAACCTGGGGTCACTCAGCACATATAGTGTGTCTGGGTGAGGTTGTGTTGGCATGCACAGAGAGTGTACTTGTGTGTGTGTGTGTGCATGATCATGTCCATCATATGACAGTGATTGAAGCTTCATGCTCTCCTCCTCGTAAGTGATATGTCAATTTACATTCCTATTAAATTCCACACTAGATTGGATGGCATATGATCTGCATAAAACAGCAATATTATTATTGCTAGTGTTCTGATGAAAACCCCTCTCACCATATCATAATTGAATGATGCCTCACACTTGAATTAAATGTATGAAGCCCTTTTGATCTTGCCTGACTGTGAGTAATACTGAAAAACGTGAAAATACATCGTTATAGATGCTTATTTTGAAGTTTGATGAACTGAGAAGGTTTGGGGATGCATGTTTCCGACAAAAGAAGGATGATGTGTTGAAAAACTCTGCAGGAGATAATTAGAGGAGAGGAGCTAAAGAAAGGAAGAAAGCAGCACAAAGTAGAGGAAAAAGACAAAGGGGCAAAGTAGAAGGAAAAGAAAGACTTCAGAGAGGGGAAATTAGGCAAATTGGAGAGGCGTGCATTGAAGATAAAAGAAAAGATGGGAAGAAAGAAGAGAGGTCACCTAAATCCAGCCTGGTGAATCATGGTTCTTATTCTAAACATGTTTACTCACTGACCCTCAAATTTCCATTCAGTGATTTTGACGATGCAGCCTGCTGTGACCGTAGCTTGAGTGTTCAGGCACGATGCAATCCATATGTAGCCTGATGATCATGTGTCCATGTGAAACAGGCAATCCTTTTCTGGAAAAAGTCCAGGATGAGGACTTGAATATGCACGGCCTGTGAGAAGTTGAATTTGAAAGAGTCCCTGGGTAACAGGAATCTAAAAATTCCAAATATTACATATCTAAGAAGCAAACATGGGCAGCAATAGAAAGAAATGATTCATATGGCTGGATTCAGGCTTCAGGGAACAAGATAAGACATTAGCCATGTTAAGTGATGTGAGAACAAATGCTGCAATAGTTGAAACAGACAGGAAAGCATCAGCAGAAGTGGAAAATAATGGAAGGAAATGCAGGGAGGAAAAAAAGGATAAGAAGGGGAGGGATATAAGAAAAGGTGAGAAAAGGTCATGAAAAGTGGTTAGTAGTGTCAAAGTACCAAGAAAAGAAGCAAGAGACAACAGAGATGGAGCAGGAATGACCAGGGTTTACCAGATGGAAAAAGAGTCTGACATTTTCTCTCAGAATGAAGGAAGTGGCCAAAAGAATGGATGAGTTAAAAAGAGAAGCATGGCGGGAAGGGTGTAGGGTAAAGCAAAGCTGGATGGAGTTAGATGGAGAGCAGTGGAGAAGGGTGCAGACAAAGGGGGACAGACAAACTGGAATAGTGTGGAGAAACTCTGTGAAAATATGAGATTAGGAGTCTTTTGTAGTCCAGAAAATAATCCCGGTTTTGGCATGTTATGGTGACTACACATAAAGTTAGAGTGGACGGTTGAGATGGCCTAAAAAAGGATTTTAAAAAATGGTGTGACAGTAGGGAGGACACACAGGCTTCATGTCTGTCAGAACTAGTAGTTTGATTAGTGCAGCATGAGTTCATGGGATTATAATCCAACACAACCATGATATTTGGACGTATTGTATCAAAAGTTGGGTAGAGAGTTTGTCTATTTTGTGGACATCAAACTAACTCTCTCAATTCAATTCAATTTACATTAACCAACACTCTCTCTTTCTCTCTCCTTTATATTCCCATATCGTTATAAAAGTCCACCAAAATGACTATATATATAATGGGTTTACTAGTGGGGATCCAAGGGAGCTCAGTTTCTAGTTTAAAGTAATTCTGAAAGTACTTTTTGAAACACTGCAAAGTTTCAAAGGCGATGCCTTGAATTGGTCAAGACCACTTTAAAGGAGGTTTGACCCATGATGCTAGAGTCTGTGCGTCCACAATCCAAAAAGAAACTGCCAAAGTTTGGTTGGAGTAATCATCATGTATGGCTTTATTTTATATTACAGCCATTTTACACATTTAATGACTTTACTGGTTTTATCATTTCAATGTTGGAAAACAGAAAAACAAAATAACAAAACAAAGTTTCAAATCCAATAAAATTTAATTCTCAAATCAAATAGTCGACATGACCTCATTAGACAAGTCAAGTGAGTAAATCCAGTCTTATAGCGTTGTGCCGCTGGAAATGAAACCTGACATACCGTAGACATACTCTCCTCTAAAGATCAACAAGGAGACATATTCTAGGTAATCAAGAAGATACTTAAAATATTGTACCTACCTTAGAAGATACTGACTGGATTGATGTAACTGAGACTCAGGAAGCTTGATATGAGCTTTCACCAGACTATACACAAAACAACCGTGAACAGTATACAGACCTATGTGGTTGTGTAGTATGGGATGGCATTAAGGTGGACTTGATTCAGACTTTTTGTGTGGTGAAAATCATCAACTGTACGCAAATTTGGATGACGCCCCTCCATTTCTTCCCTTGTATGAAAGCCAAAATATCATCTTAATAGGCACTCACATTTGGAGCAAATGGGCAGAAACAATCTGGGGGAGCCTAAAATTGTTCCCGTCAGCTAACCGAGACACACATTTAACTAATTGATAAAATAGCAAGCTACCCTCAAGTTTGCACAGTGCACAGCAAAACAGATTCGTGTACCAGTTTGAAGCCGACAGTCACAGTTTTGGAAAAGCTTTTGTAACATTTTCTCTTTTTTTTATTAACATTTTCCCCCCACTCCTCTTTTTATAATCAATTAAGTAATGAAAACTAAAACTCTTCAAAATGAACACTTGGATAGACATCAGCACGATAACGACTAACTGCTACGACAGTAAATATGTCTTGAATTTGTCCCCACAGCAGTGTAAGCTTGAAATGTTTTGGCTTCACTTTTTGGGAACGATCACATTGCCCATCTTTTTTATACACTTGCTATGTGTAGTTGTGAATTACATTCCAGGTTGTGATTTACATTCCTTAAGTTGGAACAGACTTGTTACTATGGCAGCTGCCAACACTGTTGTATTACAGACATGTTCACTGATTGGTAAAGCTATGGTGATTTTATGGCTGAACAGAGAGAAGAAAGATACTTAAATGAGGAGAAAACAAAGAGCTTCACATAATTGGAACAAGGGGGTGGATGAGATTAAAATATAAAAAGGAAGAAGGGATTTTAAACTTATGCACCACCAGAGTAGATTGCACTGGCCATGTGAGGAGACAGAATATATAGCGAGCACAGAAAGACAGTTGATCGGTTGATTGGAGAGGAGAGGATGGAGAAAGAGGGGAAACACTTGAAAAGAAGTGACGAGAAAAGAGTTGACATCACATGTATGTCAGTAATGGATGGTGTAATTGAAAGCTGCAGAGTAAAACTGGGGAAAATAAGAGGAGAGAGGGGCGCAAGGTTTCATATGTCAGAGCTTTCACATGTTGTATGTCAAAGCAGAGGCTCCATGTGTCAGAGCAGAAGCCGAGATAGGGAGGAGAGGAAATGTCACATGTCAAAAACCACATTGTAATTTGCTGTTAATGAAGAGATCGAAGTAGGGCAAAAGAAGATGGAAGAAAAAAGAAGATAAATGGAAGGGACAGAGGAAAATGGAGAGGGAGCAGAAGCAAGGGTGATGGGAAGGCAAAAGCAAAGGTTAGAAATAAGAGGAAGAAATGTAAGGAACCTTTTGTGGAGACAAGAGTCAGGAATGTGGGATGTGTCCATACAGTATTGCTAACATATTGCACAGTCAGCTAACCCTTGGCTTGTAAACTGAATCTTCATTCACATGCTGTCTCAAACATATCCGAAACTGCATCCTATTTGCATTGTATTTGTTTCCATAATCCATAAACTGGAGAGGTGAAGACATGAGGAAAATAACAGGTGCAAAAAAAGTGGGTGGGGGCGTTAAAGGTGAGGGGAAAGCTGTTAAGATAGAAGAGGAATACCGTTCGTTACCAGAAATGGAGTAATTATTTTCTCCAGAGAGGGATGAAGCACCTCTATAATGATAGTTCTCTGACATCAGCCATTTTTCAGCGTGTTGATGAATATTAATGACACAATGATGCCTTCACAACTGACTGCTAGGAGCTGACCAGCGCATAGGTTGTGTATACCATTACAGCTCTTTTTTTGCGCTATTAGTTGCAGGCGTTTGGCATCTCTTCTGCATGATTCTGTCAGGTGACCACAATCATCCAACGAATCGGCACCCTCCAGGGTAAAATAAATGATGTGCTTAACTTTGTGGTATAAAGGAGCCTGTCATCAAAGAGATTCCAACAACACAAAGTTGACTTTGGGTCAAGAGAAAGATGTTCAGAAATCATTCTCATCAGGTACTTCTAAATATTACTGTCAGTCTGAAAAACGACACAAAAATCTACAAGTGTGTGAAATTGTTAGCGCTGTTGCAGCACAGCAGGAACTGCTTTTAAATCAAATAACCATCTGGGGCCTCATTCAAACCTAATTTTGCCTTATTATAAGCAAGTTGTTGCACACATTGTCTGATGCATATTACAGCATAGATAATGCTTTCCATTTAAGCCAAAACATTCACCAAAAGATGCGAGACTAGCCTTCCAATCTGCATTACACTCGTACAAAAAATGCCTCTGCTTGATTGTGCAGGTGGCTAATATACACTCGCATAATGCAAACTGCCCCTGGCATACAGAAGTAAATGAACGTGGATGTGTGTGTCCCTGTGTCTGTGCGTGAATGTATTTCCTAATCTACCTTGTGTCTGTAATCAGTACCAAAGTTCACCCGGGGGACAAGCCTTTGGTGAGAATGGTGATGCGAAGAGGAAGGAGAGGAGAGTTTTCAGGAGAAGGGAAAAAGGAGAAAAGAAGAGGAAGGAGATAGACGTGAAAGTAACTGATTCATGGCTTCAAGGAATCCACACGGATAAAAGAGGGCACGACAGAAGAAACATTTCAAAACATTTGAGGAATTGTAACTGAAGCCCTTTGTCTTGATTGCCTGCTGTGTGGTTCACCTTAGCTGAACTGTATCAAAAGTTTCTATTAAAAGAGACTTTTCTCATTCCCCTAACCCTTTCATTCTGGCTTTTCTAATACACTCAACAGAGTTAACTCCCTTGTGTTTCTTCTGCCCTTCAGTCAGCCCCTTGACCCAGTGAACATTTCACCCTCTATAACTTCCCTATTGATGTTAAATTACAGCTAACATCAATAATAAAGGGACCAGAAAATGAATGTGATTGTTCAACAACCACCCTTAAGTTCAGTATTGTACCTCCTTGATAGTCAAGCTTTTCAGGGAACACAGTTGGCAGATGTCATGGTATTGGGCAGCCAGTGGGGGGTTATTTTCTTGGTGCTCCAGTGAAGACTCTCACTGGCAAGTGGGTTCACCTGCACTGGCAAGGGTTGGATCTGGGTGAACAAGCTTAAACCCAGAGCATGTAACACCCTCTTTCTGCTTTGTGAAACCATGTATTACATGCTGTTTGTGCCTTCCCTTGGTGAACAGTAGAGTTTGTTGGGAGGAATGTTACACCTTAGGGTCAACACTTCACAAATCTTGAGGAATATTACAAGATGTGACTCACCCTGATTTGAATCTCTATAAAGAGATTTGGGGTTTTCAGTCACGTGACCAGTGTGGAAGTCTGGGGGGCAAAAAATAGCATAAAATGATTCTTCTTTGGACACTGTGTGTTGCTAAGCATGGTTTTATTAGTTGTCCATCACTTCAGAATATGGTGTAGTTACATCACCTGACAACCACAGAAAAACTGAGGCATGAAAAGAAATGTAAAATGTTGGGCGCTCTCAACAACAGTGAAATCTGCGAAATTATTTCAGTCACTTCAAACAGTTAAGTCTTTGCCAGAACTTCACGTTAGTGATGTTTTCATGTAGGCAAGAATCCCTCCCTTTACCTGCCCCCTGGATGAAAGCCTATAAAAGTTAGGACAGCTATATAGGATGGGGTCAACACTGCTGCATTTTGAGAGGTGGAGGGCAAGAAATGATTCATCGACAAAACAGAAGTGGGTGATATCATTCATGCAGCCATCTCATGCAAACCATCTCCCCCTTCCCAAAGTTCACTGTCAAACCTTGACACTAAACACTTGCCATTTCCTCAACTAACTTAAGACCACTTTATCACCAGAGAGTCAGGATAAAAGTGTCAAAACAGCAGTGTTATTACTAAGCTGCTGTTAGCTGGTTTGCTATCGGTGTCAACAATTTTACCACTGGAGTTGTTTACAGTGTTGTATATGTGTCAAGTGTTGTATTGCATCAGGAAAAGCAACAGGTATCATATCAGGTATTAAAACTTAAAAATATGTATCCCTTCATGTCACATCATATATCATTGTGTCATCATAAAGTAGCGGGGTATCTTATCATATCGTACTGTATCGTATCATATCATATTGAATCATTTAGTGGCATGTTGCATCATGAGTTATCCTATAATTTCTGACTCATTTATGAATGCGAAATCTGGTGGCCAATAGCAGGATTAATTGTAACAGAAATGCTCTTTTTCTTGTTTGTAAAACAAGTTGTATCATAGAGATTTAGCATTTCAGAGGGGATGGATTGAGTGCAGGAAAATATAAATTCTTGTAGATAGCAAAAAAAGGGGAAGAAACAAATAGAAAACATTTGGATCTCAAGCACAATTCCATTCTTGCATCTTAGACTGCAAGATGAACTGTAAATGAGCTAACAGAAAAAATAATCTTGGCCAGGATATCTTTAAGTTAATATCCAAATAACTTCTGGCAACACTGAGACTCTCAAGAAACAGCTGTCACCTGCATGTGTATCTCTTTTAGACTCTAGGTATCAGCACTGGGGTTGTTCTGATTGTAACTAAAGATACCAAATGCAAGCACACTCTATGTTTTGACGGATGAAATGTGTTCACATGCTGTGGAGTTTTTTGGCCATCAGCCATAACACAGGCAGTAGGTGAAGTGTGAAAGCAAGGGTCAGAAGAAGCCAATAACTTTCAAATTGTCATGAGGAAGACGTGATAACGCCAGCAATATTTTAGAATGCAAAATATCCTCCGAGCCATCTTTCCTAACCGACCACACTGCACATCCTGTTAACTTGGTGGGCAGTGATTATGGAAATAGATGTTCTGGGGCTGATTTGTTTTTTCCTAGACTAGTCATTTCATGCGCTTGAACTCAGTGGAAGATCAGAGAGTTCTGAAACTGCATTTTCAGTGAATATTCAGTAATCCTAGTAAAAAAAAAAAACTATCCAGAACACATGAAGAGAATTTAATTTGAGTTAGTTTGATTTGCATTAGGCTTGCTCACTGCCTGATGTAAAAGGAAATAAGGAAACACGGTGTGAAGTAGAAACAGAACATAGCAATGCACTCACTGTATCAAGCAAGAATCACAAAGACTTGAGGGGTGAGATGCTCTTTTTTACACCCTTTGTGCTATACTGTATGATATTGATATGGACAATTTTACAACCATGAAGCTGCTTAAACCAACATAAGCAACATTTTATTCAGAGTCTGGACTTAAAAATTTGTGTTGAAATGTTTTGCAACGTTGACCTAGCAGTTCAATTCTGTGCTTATTACACATAGGCCATAGTCCTTGTTGCTGCGGTCGCTACTGGTCTCAACCATTTGCTGCGTGTCTTCCCCTACTCTTGGTACCCCACATTTCCTGTCTCTCTGCAGCTGTCCTGTCAAATAAAAACAAAAATGCTCCCCCAAAAAACATAAAAATATATATACATACATATAACCTTAAAACTTTTCTTTCCCCAAACATATGGGTGTTGGAAAAACAATCCCGGAAAACCTTTATTGAAATCGAAGCTTGATTGAGTCTCATAATAAAAGCTTCGTGAAAAATGCTTCAAATTAAAGTTTTAAAAGTATTAAGCATACAGTCATTCTCCTATCCAATGTGATTAACTCTACAGGTCATTTATAATAATCAAATTCAATAGAACAAAGAACCTCATGTTCCTTCAACTAGAGTGTTGAAGGGAACACACAGAGTGAATTATAATGAGGAGAATTGTGAGGTTAGACCAGGATAAGGGAGTGAGAGGAAGACCTTATTCAGCATCTAAACACAAAATAACTGTTTAATGCTTTATTTTACTATCTATCCCCTTGTTTAGTAAAAACATACACTGTACACTACATACCTTGTATTTCATGCCAGGATTAGCTAAAGATCCGATTTTACTCATAATTCCTTAAAACCAAAAATAGAACACGTTTAAGAGGATATCTAATGACCAAAAATGCATTTCTTTCTATTTTCAATGAAATGATCGTCATTACTGTGCTGGAATACCCCAGATATCTCATACAGGCTAGAAATCACATGCACAGATTGAAAGCAATCATGACACCCCTCCCTGTACTTTGCATCTTCATCGCTTTTTTCTTTCCCTTTATATCTTTTTGCAGCATCTCATTTTCTCAGACTGTAGAGAAAGAAAGTAAGATGAGGGAGATGTGATGTTATCAAAAAGCTGAATTGTTTTCAGATGTGACTGGATTTAAACAGTCTTTCTTTGTTGCAGACATGACTTGATGCCTCAGACATTGGAAGGTAAGAACATAATCGTGTTTCACTTTTTTGGGTGCTTGTTTCACTTTCTCTGGGCGTTCCTGTTGACATTAATGCACACAGATTTGTGAGCAACCATCCTAGAATGCTAAAAACATAGGACAAATTCCTGACCATTTCACCATGAGTTTGATGTAACACTGCACAACTTAAAATCCTTCTGTAAAAGTTTGGGTTGTTTTTCCTCACCAGCAATGCGCTCTGTTGTCTTTTCTACTGAGCTTATTACCTGGTTATTTAGTTCTCTTTACTATAAAGTACAACAAAAACACTGCTGGTACCTTAAAGTGCTTATATTTTTTCATGGAAGTTCATTAATTTCCAAAATGATAATTCCGTGTTTTCCTCTTAAGCTTCCTCTAGATAGATGATACATCAAGAGGCCTATAGCTCTGACTATATAAATAAGGTCCTCGTGGAGATGTTAAGGAAAGGAGGGAAATGAGTTTTTAATGAGTTTGCAGTTAACACACTAGAAAACCACATCTTCAGTGATGACTGATGAGATGTGGGGCGTCTCCAAAGTGTGTTTATGAGAGAGGGTTTGTTCTTATTGCATACTTCTCTGTTTGAAACATTGCAGCTAATTTTTTTTTTCTTCCAGTGCATGCTCTCTTTTTATTCATCCCTCTCTGGCTGTTTGACTTGTTTCTTTAGACTTTTCTCTTTTGGAAATTCCCAGTACATTCAACTTGATGGTTAACCTTTTAAAATATAGACAATATCCACTCATAAACAGACAAAGTTACTTATACACACACACTGAACTTTTGCTCCCTGAGCTAACAAAATATATTTTTTTATCATTTACATCTGCTTCTTGTCTCTTAAAAAAGGCATTTTCACCAATTTCACTCTGCCTCCACAAAGTAATACACATAATCTAACAGTGCTACATTTAATTCTTGTTTGAATTCACAACAGAATCAGAATCAGAATCAGCTTTATTGGCCAGGTATGCTTGAACACACAAGGAATTTGTTTTGGTGAACTGTGCTCTCTGTACAAGGCATAAGGATAAGGCATACAAATAAAAATATAAATATAATAACAATAAAATCAACTATAAACACAAAAAGAACAACAAATAGGCATGACTAATATGTACAGGCTGTAACAGTGTGTCATATTCATTGTTAACCAGTGAGTGTGTATGAGCATACTTTTCACATGTCATTGATATAAAGTAGAGCAGCTGTTCAATAGTAAAATGCACTTCTAAGTAATTAAAAAAGCACTCTTGAGATACACTCCCAATTGCTCCTATCCTGATAATAAAAATGGACCCCCTTTAAAAACTGTTTGCAAGAAACAATATTTCAGCCTTTTAAAGTAGTAAAATGATTAATTTGTATGTAAATGTGTTCCTTTTAATGTTTTATGTAAGTGATTTATTTCCCGATCTGTGTAATTAGTGTTTGTATTACCCGACACAGATATTCCCATGGTTATCTTTAACAGTATCATAGTGCTAACGCGCATGTTAACACTCACTGTGGTGCACCTGTCAGCTTGTTGCAACTCCATTTGTAATTATAATACCTTATTCATTTATGACTACTCTTGGTTGTTTCTGTCGAGGGCCTGACTTGAATTCACATTCATCCATTTACTCTGTCTCTGCCATCACTTACAGTGCTGAGAACAGAAAAGATGCTACAGGGACAAACTGAGCTCAAGAGAAATAACACTCACAAAATTAAAAAGCAAATTATGTGTAGTAGTTTCCACTGGATTAAGACCAGTGTAGTGCAGTTAAAGAACAGGGCTCTCAAGATGAAATGAGTGAGAACGAGGAGACATTTTACTTCTCTTCTCACGTATTGTTGTTCAAGCAGACTGTAGTCTTCTGATATCAAACAAAGTCATGTTTTTTTAATTAGATCACAGCATTCTGATTGGCTAATTAGCTCTTATCTCTTTACAAAGCTGTGTATCAGAGCAGAAATGTACCAACGCTGTTCTGTTTTTTGTTTTGCACGTTATTTCTTTGGATGACTCATGCACAAGTGCTACTATGGAAATATATTGATCTGAGATACATATACAAACATACTCACAGCTTTTTAGCTGGATTCATTTCAAACTAAAACACTTTGTTAGGCAAGAGCAGTAGAATACCAGGCTACATTATTAAGCTAATTTCACTCAGGTCAAGAAATAAAAAGAAAGAAATGAGAGAGAGAGAGAGGGGATGTTAGGGTGAGCTGGTAATGAGAGAGGAGGAAGACAAAGACAGTGGATGGAAACTAATTTAGTTATTTGAAAAGTCCAATAATAGCCCCTGACATTTTCTTTTTCTGAAGCTCTGAAAAGAACATCCAGAGAACAGACCATGCAGGATGTCTGGCAATGTCATACCATTGAAGAGGTTATGAATTAGATATCAACATAACAGTGAATACACACCCTGTTTTAGATTGCAGGAGTCAGGACCTAAATGTAGACTTGGGAGGCATGAGAAGTAATACAAGATTTTTTACATGCAAGGTGCAGGCAGACTCAAAGTTAGCAACTGGAAGCATTGCAAGGAAAACACTAATAGAAGTTGCAGGAAGGAAAAAATAGGGTGCTGTTTAAGCTCATCGGTAGGGCTCACACTTTCATAACACAGCAGCACCAGGGCCCAACTTTGACCCCAGCCCCTTGCAACAGGTCTTCCCCTCATTGTCTTCTCCCAATGTTTCATTCCCTTCTTTAGCTATCTTATCAGACCAAAACAAACCAATAATTATCCAAAAACAGGCGTGCCACTAACAGTAAAGTGCAGTGGAAGAAGGAGGAACCCCATTGAAGCATAGGTCGTCTAATCAACACAATGTTAAAGTTCTTGGGGTTCCTTAGATAACAAACACTGAGTAGAGTCATTACAGACTCATTTCTACCAGTGACAAGGAATAATGAATAATGAAACATGAAGTAAAGAGGTAACAAGAATCAGATGTTGAGGCAGGTGTCCTGAGAACAACAGCTGATGAGGAGATGAGGAGCAGGTGTGTTGAGAAGGGGACACGCAGAGGACACCCAGGGGACAGGTGAAGAATCTTAAAAACCCATACATCCACACACACAAATACACATACACGCACACACTTGTGGACATACAGACAGAAAGAAAAGGAGCAGGAGGGGACTGATGCGGAAGGAGATGGAGCTGAGGTCGCGGTGACACACACAGTTCGGGAGATTGTAGCCCCAAGGCTTACAGTGGGAAAATAATTGCACAGTTCAGTGCCACTGACAATACTTGGAGCATTTTGGAACCAATTTCAATAAGCTATCAGGAGCAGGCACCTGGGACAGTAAATATTATCAGTGATATGTCAATAAAAGTGGCACACCAGCTGTGCCACAAAAACAGACACAAAAATTTAAAAAAGAAATTGTGTTTTTCTGACTTCACCCCTGCAGAATCACTCCAGCATTCGCTAATTTATCATCCAACTACGAATGGGAATTTAATGTGTCTATTTAAAAAAAAACAAGACAAAATAATTTTGTATTTGGTCTGAAACACCCACCAAAATATTTGGAACCAAAGCTCTGAAAATTCCACAGTTATTGCTAAAAGTGGATGCGGCTTGATGTTGGAAATCCTGGCTTCAGACAATCATAAACATTTCTATCCACCAAATTTCTTGGGAATCCTTTCATAAGTTTTAGAGTTATCCAACAGTAATGCAGTTGAAAACATGCAGAACAAAAACCTCCTTAATGAAAGTTCCTTTTTCTTACTGAGTGATTGAAAAATACCACCAAGAACTCCATGTTCCCTTCACTGTGTCTTGAGACAACTAGCTTGCTGATAATAACTTGCAGGTGGCCAGCGAGCGGTGGCAAAATGTTGAATTCTCCCAGAGTTAAGACTGAACTTTTGGAATGGCGTAAATGAAAATATAAAATTTAGTTTTAAAATATTTACTTTGATGGTTCCTGTGTAATTGTGTGAATTGGGGGCATGTGACATGACAATGAGAGTGTACAGTTAGAGTAATTGTGTCTGACAGATATGGAAAGTATGAGCTTGTATCTATAAATAGTAAGGTTAAGATTAAGACAAGACAGACAGATATGCTTCTGCCTGGACACACCTGTGTCTCTATGTTCATCTGTCTGTGTTTGTCAGCTGTATACTTGAAGAAAGACAGTGGGTTGTTATGTGCTGTTACCAGGGTTACACCAATACTGGTCCCTGGAGTTTTAAGAAAGGGTTGTGAAAAGTCACCACACAATGCCCAGAGAGAAATAAATTGCCTTCCATCACAGATTCTTTCCCCAGTGTCTCTGTCTGAATACCTGCCTGTCTGCCCGTCCATCCTTTTTCACAGTGTCTCAATTTGTCTGCTGTCTGCCATTGTGGGAATTAAAGTGGTAACTTTTACACATCTGAGCTAGCAAATTTCTGCCCTCAATGTGAAAGCAATTTGATTCTACTGTCTTTTTTAGAAGTCATCTCATTTGCCAGATGAGTCACTAAAAACCCAATTTGGCTGAAGCTGTGTTGAGAGGTTCAGATTGTATAAACCCCCCGAAATAATGAAGTATTAGAATAAAGGCTTTTTAATTGCTCTTGCGTGGCTCAGTTTCGACTGCTCGGATTACTGCAGCAGATGCTTTCATAATGTATGTCAGCTAAAGTGTGAGGAATCATCTTTTAGGTAATGTTGTTTTCATGATATTTTTTTGCAAGTCTACCACAAAAAAAGTTTGTGATTTTGTTTTTTCAGTCAATGAGATTAAAATTGAAGATCAGTGTATTAATAGTGATTATGGGGAGATTGAGTGAGTGTGAGGGAGTCTGAGTGATCATCTGGGTATCCATCTGTCCACCTGTGCTTCACTCGCCATGTTTCTATGTGGGTATTTGGATGTCTGGCGCTGTGTACTTGATGCGTTCTCTCTGTTTCTGTGTTTTCGTATAGTGTGCAGCCCTGTGCAACGTGTATGACTATCTCAGAGGGACAGCAAGCTTTCTTTCTGTCACACTTGGCTAACAACGCAAGACTGTGTGCGTGCTTGTGTGTGTGTGTGTGTGTGTGTGTGTGTGTGGTTCCCTGCGTGTACAAGCCATGAACGTGTGCATGGGGCCTACGCATAAGACTAGTTTAACCCCAAGGTGACCCACGAGAAGTGTTTTAATGGCAACAACAAAGCCTTTGTATTCCTGCAGGTAGAGAGTAGACTCAAAGAGATTAAGCTGCTCTGTGAGGCTGTATTTAGAAACAGCTGTGCTTTGATCTAAATGCTCACTGTGACCATGCTAACATGTCGATTTTGTGCTGTTATGTTTAGCCTGACCATGACTTTGTTGTGAATGCTAGCATGCTTACATGTACACTTCACGTGATATTAAAGTAAAGCTTATTTAAGTTTGGTTTCATTGTCTTTTGCAGTTAATGTATTGAAATTGATATTTAAGCCTCATAGTAGCAGTAAATTGACAGTTAAATGGCCGGTGTGGTTCATTGAAGGGTATGTGTTGGCAGAACTGGAAAGTGATAGTGAAGATAATAATACATAGGTTTTCATTAACAAGTCATAACCACAGAGGGAGCAGGTCCTCTCTTGCAGCTTGTGCAGCTGGTTGGCACCCTATTTCCCTATTTTCACTTTTCACTAACATTCACATTAATCAAACATTTATTAAATTGATCAAGGGAATATATAAACAACCAAAAGCAAGAGTAAGAGTGAACGGAATGCTTTCAAAAACCTTTGCACTAAAAAGAGGAACAAAACAAGGGGATCCATTATCCCCACAAATTTTTGCACTTTGTATAGAACCCTTAACCGAACGTATAAGGAACACTAAGAGAATTAAAGGTCTCACTTTAGAGGAAGAAGAACATAAACTTGCATTATATGCAGATGATATTATAGTGTACCTTACAGACATATATATATATATATATATATATATATATAAAAGACATTCCCATTATACCATCAAGCACCAGTCCTCTGAAAAACATCATCTCCCTTCCCTTGCATCTGACTGGTTGCAGTGCACAAACTTTGAAACAGCGCTCAGTACATAGTGTGCTTGTGGAGAGAAGATAGTCCTTTTATTCTGTTGAGTATTCACGTACAAAAGCCAGCTCTTAGGGCTGAGTTGTTCACAACAAATACATCACTACTATTCAGCCCATAAGCTGGCTCCTTGAGCCAAAAGCTGCTGGCAAGAGAACAAGTGAGTAAGAGCACCAGGATTGAGTGACATAGAGGGGAAGTGTAGAGAGCTGGCACAGCTAATGAAAACAATACAGTAAAACACAAAATTAAAAAGTTATTTTCTGATTTCTGAACTGTAACACTCAGAAAAAAAGAATCAACACACCCACAGCTCTGTTTCAAGGCCTTCATGACTATGCCAAGATAACAGATCAATTTTAGTGGTTTAAAAGACTCTGCTCTTCCCTTCCTTGCCTGGTTAAACAGTCGTTGGGGTGACCAAAAGTTCCAAGGACATAAAAGCACTCAGTTCAGAATTTTTTTTATTGTAAAACAAGAAATTCAAAAAGAGATAATCGAGCTCTGGGAAGAATTAAATCTGATCCCTTAAGGCCCTAACTTAGGCTACAGTAGGCTCGCTAAAGACTGAGATAAATCAGATCTGCCGTGAGTTTATTTTAGTTGCTTATGCACATGCTGACAAACATAATTTCCTTCAATTCTACCTCCCTTTGGCAACAGGAACAGAGAGAAACGTCAAATTTGATATAGACAACATTATGATGTGGCAGTAAATACAGAAAGTAGTCTTCAAAAACGCTTTACAGAAAATCCAAAATGCAAGGTCTTGCGGCAAACTTAGAGGATGAGCGTGAATCCTGCTGACACACTTTTTGCCAGGTCTCTGCACACGGATTTGCAGACAGACTTTTTTAATCGTATGCGAGCTAATAATTTGCTTAGAGTTACTGTACATCTTTCCCTTCCTAGACCCCCTGTCCTCTCTGCCTGCTTGTCCCTCCTTCCCCTCTGGCCTGCTGCCTTCTCCAGCTCACAGTGTGTGTGTGCGGATTATTGCTGGATGAGCAGTCATACCATGAGAAGTCTAATCCGTCATTAAGAAACAGAAGAGTTACACTGGATTTTAAAGATGCAGAACGACCTGACGTGTGCCTGGACACTCAAAAATCAAGTTTAAGAGGGATGCACATGAATAAAAAAAGTATGTGTGAGCCCACTTTTCCGTGTTCTGTATTTTCAGATGATTAGAATAGGAGAAAAATCATAACCAGGCAATTTTAGGAGAGAAATTGCTGCTGTTTGAAACTTATATGTCAAGCAAGATGTAATTGTTTGGAATATTATGCAAAACATAATCATTTCATCTTCTTGCTCTTCTGCAAACTGATATTGAGAAAATAATCCCATGACCCTATTCCAAAATAGGCTGGAATTTTTTGGAAATGTCTCCATTGTGAAAACAAACCCTTCAAAATAAAATGTGATCAACTCTGTCTTCATTAAGAACAGCTAAAGGCAAATCCTAGCAACAGAAGCTGACAAAACTGGACATATCATCCGGACACTCTGTACTGCAGCCTGTCTCTCATCTGCCTCCTCCATTTCCAAGGATGAGGTCCAACTTGTTCATCCTGCTGGGCAGCTGATTGGCTGGCAGCTGCCCTTCATGAAGGGTGAGTAAAAGGGCAGGCGGGACTGCACGACCCAGCACAGCCAGGCAACCACCTGTTCCAAAAGCTCTTTTTCTAGGGACCGCATTTAGCCCTAAAGGCAGAGGCCACCTTCAACCTTTAAGGCATCCTTATAGAAAACCTGTCACACATTAGTTAAATGCAACACTTGTTTAGTGGTGGAGATGTGTTTGTTATTTCCACCTGAATGTTTCAACATTTGTGAAGGAATCTTGAACACAAGTCTCCTATGTGCCCAAGTGTTAGGGTTTATATTCCAAGTAAATATACCTGATAACCCTGGAGTAAATTTGAAAGAACTTGCTTTTCTTGCAGGCCAAACTCTTCTTTCATGGTGTGTGCCAGGCTCTTTGGCCAGCAAATTGACAGGTCAAACTTATCCAAAACACTTGACAGCAGTATATTCTCAAGTTTGAAATTAAATTACCATATGTATGGAAGGAGTCTGAGTGAGTCACAGTTGGTTTTCTTGTAAACAAAACACACGGAAAAGTCATCTTCTCTTTAAGCCAGAGATAACGAGAGCAGATGAAAAGAAGCCAACTGTGCACATCTGAAAATTAAAAATTCACATGGAAAAGGTTAAAAGACTTTTGGGGCGGCATGGAGTAACAGCCCCCAAGGTTGTGCCAGTGTTTGAGCTGCTCTGTGGCTCAGTGTCTCTACGCATTCATGATATTATTGTGCATGTGAGTGGTGTCACAGTCTGACCTTTAGAGAAAGGTCAGTCCATTTGGAAGAGGAATAGAAAGACCACACACACACATGTTGACCGATGATATAGATCCACTGCAAACAACAAAACACGACTTTGTTGACCTTTATCTATCTATATATATATCTAAATAAGTAAGGAGTTATCTAGGAACTGATGTAATAAACAGACACACAGTCTTGTGTGTATCTAGGTAGTGTAGTTGAACCAGTGGCTGATACCATCACTGTTGCTTTATCTGAACCAATAACTTCTCCTCTCGATATCTGCTCCTCTCTGTCTCTGTCTTCAATCCACGCTAAGAATAAATTGATTACAGTAACCTTTCCATGGAGACATCATGACATGAAATGGTGAGATAAAGACCATTTGGCTGTCTACATGAACTTTGATGAAACCAAAAGTAAAAGCAGTTAAAGTAAGGGTGCAATACAGTTTGTTGTGCATCTTGTAAGTTTTTTTTGAAAGCATGTGTTCAGCACAAATAGTCCAAGGGCCAACCTCTGGTGTTGGCCCTTGTGCAACAAATGGCAGTTCCTCCAGTATTTGCTTGAGTCTGGCCTGATAAGCCAAAGAAACCTCATTGGATCCCATGAAATTCTAAATTTCACAGTAATTAACATGTTTACAGCCTGGTACACAAAACAGCCTTGGTCTCCAGACCTCTTCTTTTTCTTAATTGGTTTTGATTATATTAAGGCTAAGATCTTTGCAAATCTAGGGGCATGAATGATTTTACTGAGTGGTTGACACATAGCTGGTTGAAAGGTGACTGCCTCAACTCCACATATTTGCTTTTTTCTAGATCAACCGGAAGTCAGTTAAAGTCATTGTTTCCAATATGGCCACCACCCTCTTAGGGCTTTATAATACCCCTTCAGAAACCAATGGGTGACAACACAGAGATTACATCCATGTTTAATATAATCTAAAATAAAGTCTAAGCCTCTTCTTTTCAAGACAACATAGTGGTGTTCCTCCAAGTCACCTTCCTCCATTGCTCCATGGTCCAGTTTTGATGTTCACAAGCCCATTTGCTGCTTCCGGCAGTGGATAAGAATCCTAATAGACAATCTGACTGGTCTTTAGCTACACAGCCACATACACAACACACTACTATGCACTGTTTGTTCTGACATCTTACCATCAGAACCAGCATTAACTCATTCAGCTTCAGCTCCAGCAGCTCTTCTGTTGTATCAAACCAAACTGGCCAGCCTTCACTTCCCTCCTGCACAAATGAGGCTTGGCCGTCCATGACCCTGTTGCCGGTTCACTCGTTTTTCTCCCGTGGTCCACTTTTGGAAGGTACCAACCATTACAGACTGAGATTATCCCACAATAGCTGCAGTTTTAGAGATGCCTCGACCCAGTTGCTGGCCATCACAATTTGGCCCTTATCTAGCCCCACTAAAATCTCCCGTACATCAACTGGTAACATTGTAAGAAGATAATCAGTGATGTTAATTTCACCCAATAGTGGTCAAAATGTTATGGCTGATCAGTGTATGATTACAAGACATTGTTTTTATCATAACATGGCATCAAAACATACACACACACACACACACACACACACACACACACAAGCATAGGTCATTATGGTCATTCAAGTCATGGATATTGATGGTATGCTCTCGGTGTGTGTGTGTGTGTGTGTGTGTGTGTGTGTGTGTGTGTGTGTGTGTGTGTGTGTGTGTGTGTGTGTGAGTGTGAGTGTGTGTGTTTAATAGGCATAGAGGTGGTAATGAGGGAATTATCAATGTCATTTTGGCACTGAGTAACTTAATGCATGGACTACATTCTAGACACTACGGTAATTTAATGTGGATAATATTTCAACATTAACAGAGGTGTGGCCATATTATCTTTCCTTTAATTAACAACAGATACATTTGGAAACATCTCCTAGCAGTAAACAGTAGCTCTCAGTTGCAAGTATGTCCTTACTGAGAGAGATTAGCATTTGCTAAATTGATTTTGCTGCTGCTTTAACACATATGGTTCTACCCAACCCTTTGTTTTTCAAACACATGGTGACAAAGAGGAGAAGAAAGTCTGACAGAGACTAGAGAGATGGCGTGTTAATTAGATGACTTAACTGGCTAATTAACAAATGATGAAGTGTCATGATGCCCCTGGGAGACAAACACACCCACACATTCACACACAGGACCAGCTGTTAAGGTTCTCCATTACAATGTGAGGAGGCTAGATCTTGTGCCCATGCAAACTCACTTCTGCCTCTTTATACGGTCTTTGCATTGGTGCATGTTCATCCTGACTCCTTTGTTAAAGTGTGATTGTGTGTTTCAGTGTGACAAACTTAGCTTCACATATTGCTGTTTTTTTCTGATTTTCCAGTATAATTTGTGCCCATGTCCATCTCTCTGTTCTCCTGCCCCCCCCCCCCCCCACCACTCTGCTGTAATAAAAATAAGTTCTGTTTCAGCTTCCTTTGTTGAAGCCACACTAAGTGCATTCAAAGAAAACCAGCAAGACTAATGTACCCTCTTATTTTTCTTTTGCCCTCCCATTAAGAAGGCAACAATCAGCACACAGCTTGTCTCAATAAGTGGGATCCTGAAATAGATTAAAAGCAGACTTTCAAAGAGACATACAGCAGTGTCACACTTGGCTGTGTTTATTTCTGATGAGGAAACATGTGCTTCTCAGCAGCCATTGGTTGTTTGTGCACTGCATCTCATAGAACAAAAAGGAACATATACAATATGATCACAACCAACAACTGAGGCTCTGTAGGCTTCTCCTTTCATCTTTTCCAAATCCACATTCTTACATTTTGCAAGTACATGGGGATTAGCCCATTCAGCTATATATGGAGGCTGCCCCTATGAAAAGGCAAGCAACAAGCTTGCGTCTCACCCACCATGTCTTCTGTGACTAGCAGAACAGCAGGGTGACTTGTTAGACAGCTCTGCAAGGGGTCTGATAGCCGCTACCCCCCACCATGACACTGACTGACTCAACAGTACATAACTTTAAGCCGTGTAACATGTCAGACTGCAGAAAATTGCCACTCACAAGACGTTCAACCTGCAAAATCATGTGCTTTATTGAGTTATTTTTCCAACACATCACAACTAAAACTAATGTTGAAATCACAGAGGTAAAGAATGCAAGATAAATACAGCATATGAATATATTTTTTATACTTAGACAGTTTATCTGACTTTCTTTCTGCTTGAGCTTTGGCCTGATAAGCCCCATTCCTCTGTTTGTTGGTCATGGCAGCGGTCTCATCTGTGCTAACACTTTCACACTGAGAACAGTCGGCTCCATTTCAACTCCGCAAAGCCCACATAACAGTCGGAATGCTTTCCACTGACCCTAACTTTTAGTGACTTGCAGAGCAGCATGACCAATTCAACTTTTACCCTTGTGGAGAAACCAGGTGATAAAAAGAAACAGAACAACAGTGTCTATTTCTGGGTTTTCACTCACTGGGAAGGTTTTACCTCTTTCTGCTCTTTGTAAAATGTCTATCCTTTTAGAAACCAAGTCACCGGATACAGAAATATTCTACAGTTGTGTAGTTTTAGTTGCGAGTAGCTCAATGATAAGATTTCTGGGTGGCTTACATTAAAAACTTCACTATTTCGCCAGGAAAAAGAAAACCTTGATTGTACCTTTTTCTCTGTCCATCCCATTAAAAAAGACTGGTGACATTGCAGTGCTATCAGGGGAGGACTCGCCAGCTGTGAGATCAGAAACCTCCTCCATTTGCCTCCTCTGGTCTTGTTGCTGCCAGCAGATCAGCCCGTAGGGAGGTGCAATGTAAAGGGCACATCCTGTACTGCAGCCAGTGAATGCTGTTTAGGTACCAGTGATCCTGCTCTGGCTTCCAAGGGACAGTCTGCTCAAACACATCTGCTCGCTGCTTAAGAGGGCAGCCGGCTTGAGAGATAAAGGAAGTGTCACTTGAGTGACAGTGGTGTCGCGACAAGCCAGGCCTGAAACTGATCTGCTTGCCAAGCAGGAGTGTTTGCTGGATGGTGTGGTGATGATGAGAGGAGTGATGCAGCTCCCTGAACCAGCTGAGGCCAGAGAGGATGGCTACAAATTCGGCTGTGGTGTCTGTAAGCCCATGCAGCGGGCCATGCTCCCCTTTAGGCTAATGTTCTGGGAAGGAATTAGGATCAGTTGGCTTCTGGTTACCAAAGCCGGCTACTTGACACCATTATGGGTAGTACCCGTCACCCCACGCACTGGTGCCCAGAACAAGTGCAGCTGTTGATTTTAGACCTGACTTTTCTGGAACCCTTGCCTATATGAGGCAGAGTGGAAGGGAAAATTGTGTAATTAATGGTCCAATGTAGGGCAACATTTTTATGACTGAGTAATACAACACTAATGCAAAACCTTTAATAAAAATATTTATGTCTCAGGGGAAGAAAATAAACACCATTCATTTATTAATTAAAATAAATCTGGTTATTCCTTCAGTTATATTATTCTTCGTCTGTTTGCAAAATGAGGGCTCTTTTACAACCACCTAAGATTCAAAACAAAAAGCATCATTGGTTGGTCTGATTTAAATAAGAACTCTTGTAAAAAAGTTACCATAGCAACCTTCAGATAAGCTTGTGGGTAATGAAGCTAAGTGTGCACAAGTTGTGGGTTCATGATTAGCTCAGTCCCTTGGGGAAAAGGTGGTGGCAGATTTATACTGCTTATTTGGCGTGTGATGTGGAGACAAGATTCCAGCTAAATTAGCATCACAATATTAGGTGCCCAGCTAATTATCCCACCATCAAATCCACTCATGTGGATTCACAGGACGACGGCCTTATTTAATTTCAAACAAGAAAGCAGTGTTTTTCTGGTGAAAGAGGTCAGAAGTAAATTTGTCGGAATGCTTTCCCTCTCTTATTTTTGGCGTTTTTCGATAAGTTTAATGTGTGTATTTAAGTCTATCTGTAGCATAACTATTTTAAAAGACAAGGGAGGGGGTTATCATTTGTATAAATGTCAAATATTCAACATTTTCTGGCCAAATCCCTCCCTTCCGTCTCTGTATCGCTCTCCCCCTTCATCCCTCTCCTTTCTCATTAGCAGTCTTCTCTCCCCTTCCCCACCATCACTCCATCCCTCCTCATTTCTTAGTCAGATGGGGCTTTGCAAGGCAGAAGGTCACAGAAATGTCTCTCTTACATACACACAATCTCTCTCTCACTCTCTATCGCCCTCCTCTCTTTGGGTCTCTCCCCCTTTCTTCTACACGCTCACACCCCTTCTGCTCTCACATGAGAATGCATACATTATTAAATGCCTCTTCTCCCTTTATTCCTTCCTTTCCCCCTCTCCCAATAGTCCCTCTTCATCTCCCCCTCTCTTCCTCTCTTCCTCTGAATACAGTACATATATTATTCTTTTTGGTCAGACTCCCTGTGCTGATATGATACAAGAGGTGACAGGTTTCTGGTTATGGCCTAAAACTGCAGTGTTAGGTTCAATTTCTAAAGGGAGAAGGGGAACGACTTTCATCTAGGTGTCTCTGAGAAAGGCAAGTCACGTGTCCATGGAGTAAAGTAGCCTACAGCCATCTGGTTTCACAATAAACCCAGTCACTCTGTTAAATTATATATTACAGAAAACAAACACATGTTGGAGTTGTATCAAACCAGAACATGTATTTCACCCAGTAACCTCTCATGTATTGTGTGAAGATGATGTGCATAATTATCATGATACCTTTCCCTTAAAACAATGGCAATGACAGAGGTAGGTCTGGAATCAGAGTTAAAGCTGGAGGAATTATTCTCTTTAACAGCCTAATCTACAATCTCTGGTGCTACTGCCTTGGTATAGTGATGTGTGCAACCCTGGCTGGCTCAGCATTCAATCTGCTCTGGAGTTGTCAGTTTGCCCAAAAAACAAGTTTGAACAAATTAAAAGCTCAGATGAGGTTTTTTTTAAATTTGCATTGCTCCTCTCCTCTGTTGCCTCGCTTTATTAAAAGGCTAACATAAGCAAGCAATGCTGCAGATCTGTTGAGAGCTGCTTTGCACAAAAGTGGACAGAGGACCTAATTTTGCCATGTATGGTGTAGAACACAAAATTCTTCCTCAACCATATCCCTGATGCTTTGATGATAACACGTTTTGCTCAGGGTGGCTTGGCTTGCTAGCCACTTTGATTTTCGTAGCACAGAACTCAACATTAGTGACTCAAAGTTCAACAAGGCAAGCAAAAAAATCAAGCTGTGAGTATTCAGAGCTACCTCTGCAAGATTACAAGGCAAACTGCTTAAAACAGACTGAATATAATATATTATAATATTATTTGTGCATAATGTGGTTAACCGTCTCTGCAATGAACTAAATGACATGGATGTAAAACAAGACATTTAAAAACAGCATGAGATTAGGAGACCATTTTGAATCCTTGACATAACCACAGTAAACATGGTTCATGAACAAAAAAAAACAGAATTGAAAAGTTGGAATTTTAAAATCATTAGTCTAATTTTGAATAAAAAATCAACACCCTAATTGATTTCCTCATGTATTTAATTCATCCCATGCCTTATTCCCCACGTCAATCAGAGCTCCATGTAAAAATGATATTTGTCCAATAATCAATGATCTGATTTGACTTTATTAGGGGACTTATTGGCATAAAATGCATTAGTAAAGATGAATGATGGAGGGTCAGAATTATGTAGCTTTTGATTAAAACTGCTGTTAAACAGGGTTGAAAGGATACTTAAGACCTGTACTCAAAGACAACCAGCTAACTGCATACATACTATTGGTATTTGACTCTACTTTCCAGTCATGTGGTACTTGACATTGTGTTTTCTGAGTTAGCTCAAGCTGGTGCGGTGCAACAAGTGGAATCACACCTGTCTGGCAGGCAGAGAGAAAGGTAATTATACCAAGGTCCAAAAAAAATTAGAGTGAGTGACAGGGGAGAGAGGGGGAGGCCAGCAGAGGTTCGTGTAGATGCTTCTCACCCACGCAGGACAGCAGGAGGGCTAAATCAATAGTCCTACTCTGTGTTTGCACTCACTAAGACATCAGTGTCTTGACCCCACCATAACCAGAGATTAGTTGTCACGCACTTGTCAAATCTGGACTCCTCCTTTTACAATGATGACTGATTGTGATTCTGTGAGTTTGCATGTCTGTGTTTCTGAACAGCTTTTCATTTCTTTTTGGAAATTGTTTGACTTCTCAAGGATGGTGTTTTTCTTACTCCTTGCTAGTTTGTCACTTCTTTTGGAATCAAAATCATGAATCATCATCTTAGACTCTTTGTAAAAGATCCCCTACCTTAAATCATGCTTGCTCATGTCTCAGATCTTGCAAAAAAAAAAAAAGCAACCTCTGGGAGTCTTACTTGCTTTTTTCTTACTTAGCTCTCCCACAAACACTAATACATGTTAGTATAAGAGGGCGACTGGAAAAAAGTTGATCCCGACGCACCCCTTACCAATTTAATCCCACAAGGCTGTGCCCAGTTTTTCTTCTTTGCTCATTAGGAAACATTTCTGCTGCTCATATAACAACCACCTGAGAATACTCTTTGTACTTCTTCAGGGGCTCATAGTTCCTCAGGGGAGATATGTTACTATCAACCTCCAATCTTCTCAGCGCTCAGGTTCCTGCAAGGATGGCAAAGTCAGAACCTGAATGCCTAATATCTAAATAATAACCCATAAATTTGTTGCACATGAGTTGGCTGGAGTTATGCATTTTAGCTGCATTATTAAAATGGGATTTGACCTTCATGAAAGGCATTTCGCAGCTCTAATATTCAATTCATGAAATACAGAAAGTCACAAATCACAATTACATGTATCACAATTTTGTGAGACCGAAGTGATCAGGCATGGTGGTGTATTTATTTGCAAATTAATGAATTTAAATGTTATTTTATGGTACTGTGTTTCCCGTTGTTCATTGGAAGAAGGCACCAACCATGAACCGAAAACGTCCCCTGCTTGAAACCAGCTTGGGATCCTTGTTGCATATTTATTTCATCTCTCTCTCTTCTCGTTTCCTGTCATCTTTGTACTGTCGATGCCTCCAGTCAAACTCAGTTCGAGGTTGTTCTGGATCACTGAGCCACATGTGGGGCATAGTGTTAGTGAAGCTCAAATCAAGCACATATTTTGTTCTCTCTTTGAACTCTTACTTGCTCAT
>NC_048287.1:17906993-17951993 GCF_009762535.1 Notolabrus celidotus | reverse complement strand
TAGACCTACATAGTCTGGGTCTTTGCTGGGCTATGACTTTCACTTAAAGCTGCTGAAGATGGGTGTGGTGCTTGGATACTGAAAACTCCTGCTCAGCCACATGTTAAGAGCCAAAATCAGCAGATTATTTGCGATAGGGTGAACTCTCCTCAAAACCCTGCTGATATCACTTGCTTTGAACCATTAAAGCATGTCTGCTACACATCTGCAAAGACCAGAAATGACTGTGCAAATGTTCCTACCATCTTCCATCTGCTGCTGCACTTCTAATTTGCATCCATCCGTGTGACCTGTACATACAGTATATCCTGCAGTGCAGTTTTACACAGCATACTCAGTAATGCACTAATTAGCTCTGCAACTAAACACCCCAAATAGCTTTTTACTTTTAATGTTCCCCTTGCAGATAGGAAAAGTTGATTAGCATATTACTTTGTGCAATTTTTAAACTGTAAAGAGCTGTTTTGGTGAACCCGCTCTATGCAGTGATCATACTTTAAATTGAAACTGGTGTACTTTAACATTGGAGAGTAATTAAAGTCCAATATTTCAGTGATAAGGAACCTTAAATTATTCTCTCTCAGCAGGGAGAGACATAACCAACTTAGAATTCAACACATATTTGCAGAAAACAAAGATCTTGTTACACTCCTTAGGCTTTCTCTTTTCAGCCTTTTTTTTTTTTATCAAGCAATGCATTGCTTTCCCAGAGGCTCTGACAGCATCTCCTGTGTCTCTAATGTATCTTGGTTGTGGCTGCTCCACAGGCCATGCAGGCTTAAACTTAAATGGACGTTTCTGTTGTTGTGACCCCAGGACTTTGGAAAAACTTTAAGCCTGGATTGCCACATCAAGTTTCCTCGCCTAATCAAACCATGTTGTTTCACCGAATGTGTTGCTTTTTGCCATGAAAAATTAGAGGCAAGAGACAATGGAATCTTAGTGAAAACTAGAGTAAATCCTTATGTGTTGCCACTGAATGATGGCTGTTGTGAAGCAACTAATCTCTACTTGAAAGTAAATTCCAACAAACAGACAAGTCTTCAGCTAAAAAAAATACTGAAAAACAAAACTGAACACAATTAATTTACTGTGGCTATACACAGGATCGTAGAGTCTGCAGGTAAACTATGCCAAATGGGTTCGCCAAGTGTGGCTAAGATTAGCAGAGCCAGCACCACCATTGGTTGGTCCTCCTTGCAGGTCAAAGTCTGCCTGTTTTGGTTGTGCGTTGCTCAAGTGGCTGCATTCTAGCTTAAACATCATATGAACGACATTTCAACCAATTAGTAATTCTGCTGCTGACTAGCGAGGGTGATAACATTAAAGCGTTTGGTGGACTCGACACACACACACACACACACACACACACACACACACACACACACACACACACACACACTCACACACACACACACACACACACACACACACACACACACACACACACACACACACACACATAATGTGAGTTCAGTGTGATATTTTTCTCCATTAACATGCTACATTCCTCTCACATGTTTGGCACAAAGCTCACAAGGAGTTGGACATTAGAAGGATCCACTTAATTATTTATAGTATTCCATTTTTACCAGTCACTGGTAAACAAGAAGCTGTTTGAGACTGATGGTTATGTCTGTGAAGGTTCTCAGTCATCCAGGTCATGGTAAGTTGCCTTTTTGGATCAAGCTTTGATTCTGATACATAGGCATCACCCTGGGAAACTGAAGTACTCAAACACTAATTAATTGTTATAGATTGACTGCAGACTACGGTCAGTTTGTGTTTTGATAATTGCACTTTATCCCTTTCATTTTGCTTCCTTGTTTTAAAATTAAGTAACTATTTTTCTTCATGGTGAGCAAAATTTGTTATTAAATAGTTTTTTTGATATTTTATTGGAGATGCACTCCAAAATCTCCAAAAGTATTACAAATTTTAGGCCTTAGACCCATTTTCAGCATATTATATTTCCTTCTTCCAAGCCCAAAAAGCATCCAGTACAGCAATGGATACTCTCATTTTTCTGCTACTCATTCCTTCAACTCCATTTGATACTGGACAGAAAAAGTTAAAGAGGTTCTACTTTCACATTC
The DNA here is from genome assembly GCF_009762535.1 of Notolabrus celidotus. Taxonomy (NCBI): domain Eukaryota; kingdom Metazoa; phylum Chordata; class Actinopteri; order Labriformes; family Labridae; genus Notolabrus; species Notolabrus celidotus. Next base: position 17,949,897 of record NC_048287.1, on the reverse strand, counting down.
AGCTCTGCTTACAGAATGATAACTACACACACATGCCAGAGGCTGAGTTAGAACAATATACTGACTGCAAGATTGTGTCCTCTGTGTGTGTGTGTCTGAGGTATTACTTCAGACATGCTTGGGAGGTTTTCATCTGCTCAAGTCTGTTGCCTAAATCCTGCCGAGAGAGAGAGAAAACAGGAGGGGGTGGGAGGGTGGGGAGAAAACGAGAAGGTGAAGCGAAGAGAAATCCGACAACGGGGGGAAAGTGAAGAAGAGAGAGGTGGAGAGAGGTGTTTTTGGTAGAATTAGATTGTTCCTGAGTGTGAGTCAGGCTCTGTGCTTCAGCTTAATGGTGATGGATGGTCCACCACTTTGAAACAATGGAACACACAAAGATGTACAGCACAGTGAGCACACACACACACACACACACACACACACACACACACACACACACACACACACACACACACACACACACACACACACACACACACACACACACACACACACACACACACACTGCACAATTTTACAACATAGATACTTTACCTGTGAGTTATATGATACATTTTAAAATCCCCACTGAGGGTTTATTCAAGGAATTATTCTTAGAGGCTGAGTCAGAACTTCATGAATCTATAGGAATTTGATGAAGACATGGGCCAGAAAATAGCAACATTTTTTGAAAGGAAAAAAGGAACTCCTAAGACATTTAGTGATCCTTACACACCTTTGTGATATGACAACCAACACATGAAAAACATCCATTGACTCATAATGAGTTTCATTCACTGTAGTTTGTTAAATAGTAGAGGAAAAGTTGAGCGTTTCTGAATAATTCAGTTAGGATCACAGAGATACAAAAGTGCAGCCTATTGTGCTGAGAACCAACCCAGCTGACAGAGATTTATTCCCCCAAATCATCCTTTTTAGTCTTTAAGTTGATTTTGATGACTGCTTCACTTTTTCAAATTAACTTTTGACCTTACAAAGTACCAACGACTTTCACAGAGACGTCTGGTACTGCTACATTCTCTCTCTTTGCTTCACCAAAGTTAGTTTTAGAAACACAGTGCAAGTCAAATTTTCTGCGATGTTTCTGCGATGAAAAATCCAGTACAGACCCAGCTACTGCACCTGTGATGGAGGAAGTTCAACACTGGTATTGATTTACATGGGTGGTTAGAAAGATAAGAAGTGCTATAAGATTCTTAGCTTCAATAGAAAAAACTGCTACAATTTAAGATGTTGCTACTTTTGATAAACTGTACAATATCAAGAGTGCTTCAAGGCCAACTAAGTTGATAAAGAGACTAAGCTGAATGAATTAATCTTGTATTGAAATTACAAGGATTTCAAACGATGGATCGTGAATGAAAAAGGATACACTCATAAGGAGACATTCATAAAAAGGGAAAGGAGCTCATTTTTATCGTGAAAAATAAGGTAATTATGAATGACAGAATCATATATTTCATGTTACAGCAGGGAAACTCATACAGATTGATGTTGCATTGACTTGTCCGGTACAATGTCCGTCTCCCTTTGATTCAGAGCATTGTATTAATCAAATGTATTCATGCATATATGCATATGTGGCATGTAGTTAGTGGCCCTGAGGATTTTAAGTAAACATTAAACTCAGAGCAACAAAATGATGAGTATGGAATAAAGAACTGCACATTTTTTAAAATTTTGAAGGACATTTTGAAGGTGAAGTATCATGGGGATACATGCATTTTGATTTAAGAGTTCATCCAGTCCTTTGGGCAGTTGGACTCTCAGCAAAGCATTTGGTTTTGTGTCTAAATCTGTGCATTTAATTAGATCCATTTATGTGCACAAATAGGAGACCAAGGTTAGAGTCATAATCACTGGAAATATGAACAGTAATTTTTTCGTTTCCTTTGACTGATCCATCTACATCCTCAGAAGGAGCATTTCTCTTCAATGTATGGTGTGTGTACTGTGCTGTATATCACTGTCATGTGCTACAGTAGCCCAAAAAAGCAGCACAAACATCGTCTCTATGACCACAGGAAGGGAATGGTGAGAGGATGGGGTTATCACTACATTGCAGTCACTTATCTCACCACTTTATTCTACAGTTCAGGGAAGTCATTTTGGGCTTGTTTTGTTAGAAGCCCACTGAAAAGGCAAGCCTGATTCAAACCAGACTGAGACCCTTAAGACTGTGTCACACTGCTGTGAGGCCTAATAGCCACCTTCATGGAATAGTGTTTACCAATATAACTATTATTTCTTAGAAAGTGGAAACAGGTACAGTCTAAGACTGCAACTACAGGGAGATGCTCTAGGAATGTTACTTTTTTTGTGAGGGATGGGTATTATATAAATCTGGGATCCATCAATGTCTAAAACAGAGAGGAACAAGGTGAGCTCTAGCTGTCAACACAACAGTTGACAGGTCGTAAAGATGGGTTCAAGACGTACTTATAATAATAATAATAATACATTTTATTTAAAGGCGCCTTTCTCTGCACTCAAGGACACCGCATATCACCTTCCAGGTGATATATATATATATATATATATATATACATACATATACAAATTTACATTGAAGGAAACCAAAATCAAAATCAAGATGAAAAAAATATAAACTAACAAAGTGGTAAGAAAAAATAGAAACAATAACAAAGTGACAGAGCAATTGGAGTCAGACGGAGTAGGCGGTTTTGAACAGATATTTTTTGAGTTGTGATTTGAAATGGGGTAAAGAATCCGTGTTTCTGAGTTGAGGTGGCAATGAGTTCCAGAGACGGGGAGCAGAGCAGCTGAATGTTCGGCTTCCCATAGTGGTGAGACGGGCGGAAGGGGCCGGCCAGGTGTATGGAGGAAGAGGATCTGAAGGAGCGGGAGGGAGTGGGAACATGGAGGAGGTCGGACAGATATGGGGGGGCGAGGTTGTGGATGGTCTTGAATGTTAACAGGAGGACTTTGAACTGAATACGGAACTGAACAGGGAGCCAGTGGAGCTGTTGGAGGACAGGAGTGATGTGGTGGATGGAGGGGGTTTGGGTAATGATACGGGCAGCTGAATTCTGGACCAGTTGGAGTTTATGGAGGGATTTGTGAGGGAGGCCGAAGAGGAGAGAGTTGCAGTAGTCCAGACGGGAAGTGACAAGGCTGTGGGCAAAGATGCCGGCAGTGTGGGGTTGAGGGAGGAGCGGAGACGATTGATGTTACAAAGGTGGAAGTAGGCAGTCCGGATGATGTTATTGATGTGTGATTGAAAGGATAATGTGCTGTCAAGGATGACACCCAGACTCTTAACCTGGGGGGAGGGTGAGACGGAGGAGTTATCAATGGTGAGGGAGAAGCTGTTGGATTTGGATAGAGTGGATTTGGTGCCAATGAGGAGAACCTCGGTTTTATTACTGTTTAATTTAAGGAAATTTAGGGTGAACCAGGTTTTTATTTCAGAGATGCAATCAGTGAGGGAGGTGGGCGGGAGAGTGGATGAGGGGTTAGTGGTGAGGTAGAGCTGGGTGTCATCTGCGTAACAGTGGAAGTGAATGTTGAATTTGCGGAAGATATTAGGGGAAGGAGGTAGTTGATGAAGAGGAGGGGCCCCAGGACAGAGCCCTGGGCACCCCTGTAGTGACGGAGGAAGGAGTGGATTTAAAGGACTTGAGTTGAGTGAACTGTGTGCGGCCAGAGAGGTAAGATGTGAACCAGTCTAACGGAGTGTGGGTGATACCAATGGAGGATAGCCTAGTGAGGAGGGTGGTGTGACAGATGGTATCAAAGGCTGCACTTAGGTCAAGCAGGATGAGGATGGTGAGGAGTCCAGAATCAGCTGCCACAAGGAGGTCGTTGGTGATTTTAAGGAGTGCTGTTTCAGTGCTATGGAGTGGGCGGAAACCGGACTGGAACTGTTCATACAGGTTATTCTGGGTTAGATGAGAGTGGAGTTGGGAGGCAACTGTTTTTTCCAGGATTTTGGAGATGAAGGGTAGATTGGAGATAGGACAGAAGTTGTTGAAGTTGGAGGGGTCGGCGCCATTTTTTTTTCAGGATTGGGGTAATGGCAGCAGTTTTGAAGGATGTAGGGACAGTTCCAGTGGTGAGAGAGGAGTGGATGATGGCAGAGATGAGGGGGACCAGGGAGGGGAGGGAGGCTTTAACAAGTTGTGTGGGGAGGGGGTCCAGTTGACAGGTGGATGGCTTGGATTTCTGGACGAGTTCTGTGATTTCAGAGAGAGTGGGGAGCTGGAAGGAGGAGAATGAGTGCGTCGATGGGTGAAAGTTGGCTGAGATGCTGAGGTGGGGGTGAGGGCCAAGGTGCTGGTGGAGATTCTTGATTTTTGAATTGAAGAAGGACATAATGGAGTTGCAGAAGGAGGTTGTGTACAAGTGAGCGGGGAGAGAGTCCTTGGGTTGGGTGATATTGTTAAGCAGAGAGAATAGTGACTTGGAGTTTCCATTATTTGCGGTGATTAAACTGGAGTAGTAGTGGGTTTTGGTGCTGGCGATGGAGTCCTTGTAACATAATATGTGGTTATTGTACATTTCTTTATGAATAGTGAGACCAGTTTTTTGATGTAGTCTTTCAAGTTGGCGACCTTTGGCTTTCATCATCGGAGCTCGGGGGTGAACCAAGGGCGGAGACAGAGAAAGAGACAGATCTGTTTTTTTACGGAGCAAGAGAATTGAGAATATTATAGAGACCAGATCATCAGGAGTGGATGGATTGGGGATGTCAGGGAGGCAGGAGGAGTGGACGCTAGAGATGAGAGTGGCGAGGTTAATGTTCTTTATATTCCGGAATGAGATGAGACGGGGTGGCTTAGAAATGGAGAGAGTGAGTTTGACTGTAAGGAAAAAGTGGTCAGTTATGGGGAGTTCATCAGCTGTAATGTTGAGAGGGGTGACACCAGTGCAACAGATTAAGTCCAGAATGTGTCCTTTGGAGTGTGTGGGAATAGTGGTGTGCTGCTGACATCCAAAACTATCTAAACAGGAAGTGAAGGCTTTGGTGAGAGGGAGATTGATATTGTCCATGTGGATATTGAAATCGCCCAGCAGTGTTATGTGTGGTGAGAGAGAGGATAGATGGGTGAGGAAAGTAGCAAAGTCATTTAAAAAGTCACTATTCGGTTTAGGGGGGCGGTATACAGAGGCAATGATGGTTGGAGTGGGACCAGCCAACTCGCAGACATGGATTCAAACGAGCTGGAGACGGGCACAGACACCGGCGAGACTTTCCACTTCTCGCGGTGAATTATCGCGAGACCTCCTCCCCGACTGGAGCCACGGGGTTGACAGGTGTAAACAAACCCACTAGGAGTGGATTCATTCACCTCGGAAAAATCGTTGGGCTGTTGCCATGTCTCGGTTAGACAGAGAAAGTCCAGCTTCCGGTCGGTGAGGAGGTCCTGGATGAGGTGTCCCTTGCCCGTCAGTGAGCGGATATTGAGTTGAGCAAAGTTGAGAGCGGTGTTGTCGCAGCTGGTGGTGGTGCTAGCCGACTGGGCTAGGTTGGCTAACACGCTGTGGTCAACAGCCCGGCTGGTGGAGCGTGGAGGGCGTCGGGAGCTGGACCAGATGGATTTTATTGCTGTTGAGTTGTTATGGTGGAGATTCCGTCGGGACCCTCGGTGGATGTATCGCTGGCGGGGCTGGAAGGTGATGTCCGGGTGGAGGTGGAGTGCCGCTGGCGCAGGTCCAGGCAGCTGACAGCGCAGTCGGAGCAGGTCAGCAGCCAAGTACTGGTGTAAGCCCGTCACTGGATGGTGAACAGGCAGGAAAAAGAGCCAGACACATACGAGCCAGATGCAGCGTCAATTACCAGGTAGACGCCAGGTGAGGCTCAGGTCGGGACAGGACAGGTAAGCCAACGGTGGTTAGGCTCACACAAGCTGTAGTGCCGACAGATTTTAAACGCGTTCCAGCGAAGGCAATTGCAGAGTCATAAAACCATAAAAAAGTTCAAAAAGTTACCGGCGAGCAGCGGCAGCAAGTTGCGCCAGCGTTCACTCGTCAACGGAAGCCCCAGTTGAGGCTTGTCATCCGCTGACAAAGTGAGAAGAAGAAAGGAGACATTAGTTGCTATGCAAGATTCAGCCAATCTCGTGTAATTGAACATATAAAGGTAAAGCACTTTATTATTCAAAGTAAAAGGCTGGTGTGCTCTGATGGCTCTTCAAACTCATCTTAGCGAGTGCTGTAAATCAGAACATGGGGGCTTATTGTATGGAGTGTGCATGGAGTAGCATTTTGTGACTTTTACATACATTTTCATATTTTTCACAGTAGTCACTCGGGTCTCAGAAAAACAGACATCAACTGCCATAGTGGAACTTAACCTAAGATGCATCGTGCTATCTGCCTAAAATAGAAACACTTTCTGAATACTGCCTTTTCAAAAATTACAAACACAAAAGTGTTTCTGTCATGTACAGGGCTGGGACATCTACACCTCCAAGAATTTGAAGGAGTCATGCTCATCCTGTACACTGTCCTGGCCTGAGTTTTACCCAACACTCCTTTCTCAAACAACTCTCAACAGCAGCAGCAGCAGCTCTCTTTCATCTCTTATGGTCTTTCTTCAGGGCTGCTGGAGGCAGGCCTAGGGGTTTGGGAGTCCTCTATCTCATGCCTCACTTCTATCAGTGTATCCTCTATCCGTGTATCCTCTACCTTTGAATTCTCTTCATCTGTGTCCTCCATGTTAGATGAGGTTGGCCAATCTTACAGTTCTGGTTCTAGGAAAGACTTCATGTGTAAAAGCCCCAGCTTACTGTTGGGATTAGCTGTGGCGCCACTTTTTTTATTTTAGTCTTATTTTAGTCTATTTCAGTCTTATGTCTATGCGGGACATACTGTGGCTTATATTTTTCCGCTTATTTTTCACTTCTGCTTCTGTGAAGGTGTTATATACAGTGAACAATAACAGCATGCACACAGTGTGTCTGTATATGCATATACAATCTTTCTTTATATATATTTTTTGACAGCAAGAGCCTCCTAAACCACAGCTGTCTCCATCATAAGACCATCGGTAGACAGTGGTAGAATCAGCTCAGATTATCTTGTATACATTCATGAGCGACCCATTGCAACCTCCCTCCAGTGCTGAATGGAGAGCGACATTATTACCATGTTAATCTGAATAAAAGGCTTTTTTTCCTTGAAGTATCTGAAAAAGAAGAAGAGTCTTTTATCAGCAGTTTAAACCTTTGAATGTCAGTAAGTGCTCAAAATCAGGCGGCATCACTTTTCTGTAAAGCATATGTACTCCTCATCACTTAAGCCAGCTACACTCACAACTACAGTGCCAGGGGAATGAAAGGTGGAGAGACAGTGATCGTCTGGAAAAGCAAGCATGTTATTAAGGTGGAGGGTGAATGTCTGAAAGAAGCAAGGCCATCCTAAAATACTACCAGTCAAAGAATATCTCACGTGGTCCTCAAAGTGGCCCCTTTTAAGAGACTGACAGGAGAGTGTGTGAGTATGTTCCAGAGAAACAAATGAAATGAATGAACATTATTAGAGTGCCCATCTAGCTTAAAGCCTTGGAAATCACAACATAGACTACATATAATTGTTTTTAACTGATAAGGGTGGCCTAATAACTAATACACTTAACTCATTTTAAATGTTACACTTTGATCTTAAGCTATTGAAAACACAGTTTGTTCAAGAGGTTTTTAAAACAACTTGTCTAGTTCAATGTGTTTCTATCATCAAAGAGAGGGAAGAAAGAACGAGGAACTCCTCCAAGTGAAAAGGGGGTCCTGATTGAAATACATACAGCCAAGGCTACTACAGAATTACACATGTAGTTATGTCTATTACATTTTATGTGGGCATTTAAGAGTCATCTAAAATCTGGTTAATATGTTTCCCAAGACAAGTTGTTCTTCAGTGGCAGTTCAAACGCGTTCATTATCAACTCCTCCACCTACCTCCTTGCTTTCTTAATCATCTTTGGTAACACTTTACAATAAAGGCACACATTTTTTTAGCAAATTAATGCTTACTTGATGTTGAGGTAATGCATGACTCATGATGAATTTCTATTTGAATTCATGTAGGATTCACCATTCCTGTTACCAATCATGAATTAATAATCAAGTTTCTATGACTTCAGGTAATGACTACTTGTTTAATCTTAATCACAATCTTAAACTATAGTCTATAAATTCATCATGAATCATGCATTACTTCAACATGAAGTAAGCATTAATTTGCTAAAACAGTTCTATCATTATTGTAAAATGTCACCCTATCTTCTCTCTGCCCCTCGGTTGCCTTCTTCTATTGGAACAATGCGTACCCCCCTCTGTTTGATTGTCGTCAAAAAGTGGCCTTTGGTAGAAGATCATCAAGTAATCTTTGGGTGGCAGAGCAACATTTTTGTGCATTCACATGGGTGGAACCTTCCTGATTTCCTAAATACTGTGACAAAATTCGCTCCTGTTTTCCACCATGTCCTCTCTGAATGGAGTAGAGGAACCACGGGATACTGTGAAAGCCCCTAAGGATGTTGTTGATCTATTGACAGCATGAAAAATAAACAACTTGTTCCACAGCAAGCAGCTTTATAGTCCTCAGCAAAACCAAAATTAAAGCAAAGTTTGAACACCAGTCACTCCCACGGCAGAGAACTATAATCTGACTATTCAAAAAGCTGGACTTCTAACACTACCTCCAATGTATGTCAGAGGAGCTCATGAAAATGCAGACTTTCTATCTCAAGCTTCAACTGCTGCTGAAATAGAGCAATAAAAAAGAAAGTCACTTTTCTTACAACAAATGGCAATGTTCAATTTCAGGAACATATGAACAGTGTTATGAAACCAGCCAAGCAAAAGGCGACACAAAGTAAGGCCATCTGACACAAAGGGTCGTGCTGTCCCAATCTTCTGTACATACGCAGCATAAAACATTACTGCAGGAGAAAGTCATGAAGGTATATATGAAAAGTAACTGGCCTTGCTCAGTTTTTATTGAGCTCATAAATGGTGATATAAGTGACATAAATGGTTTACCTTGATCAAAGGTTGTACTCTGTCTGGAATGTAAAAAGACCTTCTTTTGACTGCCTCGCCACACAGTTATTACAAACCAAAGAAAAATATATTGCTACATGACTGGAAACTTAGGGCCTGATCTACTAAGATCTCAAATAACGAGCACTATTTTGCGTGTGCAAAATAAAACATTGCATGTGTGACAGGGTCGGGAATAGGATTCTGTGGTGTGTTTTTATTTACCTTTTATTTTGAATGTTGCGTTTGAATGGGTCGTAGTCAGCGAACTCCGACCCAGGAAAAACGTGAGTATCCTGATCCGAGTGTAGGCGGCACCGTGATACAATTAAGAGTTGGAGTGACGAAAAAATCCCTGTTTGATTAAGGAGCAGATCACTCGTTCAGGTTATCCTGTTTCCTTAGGACTTTTCGAAGGGTCGACATGAGGCGGCTGGATTGAAGAAGACCCGACGTGCAGAGACGGGGAAGGAGTGCTCCACGTCGGACTTGGACTTTTTATCAGTTGCCTTTTATCAAATAGTATTTCATTGTCTCTCACACCTGTCGCCTGTTTTTATAAACTATTTATTGTGAATAAATTAGATTATTGTTCAGGTTAGTTTCCTCTGCTTGATTTTTAACTCTGCTCCTCCTGATTTTTAAGAACCTGAGTATTTTTACGAGTCCTACGCTCACGGTTTTAACCCTAGGTGGCGTTGTTGGCAACTTTTTAACATAACCAGGGCTTTTAACTTTATATATTTTTAGCCTGGCCACACACGTGCTATTTCTGGGCGCGTTGCGTGTAATCTACTATGATTGCGTGCGCAAATGATAACAAATGCAAAAGTGGTGCAGACCGCCCTATTTCAATGAGGATTTTGCACATGCTGCCGGCTGTCACCATGGAGAGTTTGAGAGAGCTGAGTGCCCGTAAACGTAAAATTAAGTTTGAAGCTATGGAGTTAGAGGTATTGGTGGAGGAGGCGAATTAACACATTGGTGAACTCCAGCAGAGACATCTCAGCGTTGCCAGAAGAAACGAGATTTGGGAGGTCACCTGTGAAAAGGTGAATTCTGTGAGAAAAAACAGAAGATCTGCAGATGAAATAAAAAGAAGATGGCAAGATATCCGCTGAAGAAAAAAGGCAATACTTTCCCTTAGTAAAATCTCAGCGTATTTCTAATATTGGACACATTTAATTAGTTTAAAATGAATTTGCTTCGTCCGTCTCGTTGAATTTAGAATGGAATAAAAATCACGATTTCATTATTTGAAAAGTGTTTTAGTAAGTTGTCCGTCATGACCGTAAAAATAATGTTTATCTCTTTTTTTCTTAAATGGAGAATCTTCAGCAGATGTCTGACAATCCCGCCGCACTCCTCAAATCAGCTCAGACTAGAAAACACCTCAGCAGAGCCCCGAAGGCGTCCAGATCGTTATGATGACATTGATTGGAAGTTGCTGCAGCAACAAAGAAATCAGACGAATGGGTTACAGGCCATTGATCAGGAGGTGAGAGCTGTGTCCAATGTTGTGCCGGGACACTTGGACCATCTTGCGCACAGCAGGTCAGTGGTGTGTATTGGCTGACAATGGCCGTCAATACCCTTTGCAACAGTCAGGAGGTCATTCAGTGGCAGTCCTTCAACTGAGCCCCTGGTGAATGAAGAGGGAGGGGAGAGCACAGGAGATGAACATTCATTACACACAGGTGGACACTGGGAGACGCCAGCACTAACTGTGATGGTGCGCTGGAATTATACAGATGCAAGAAAATGCAGTGTTGCAAGGAGTTTCTCCATAGGAGATATGGCATGGCTCCTTTTTGTGACTGGCTCCAAATCAGCCCTTAGGTCATCCAGCAGCTCAAAAATGGCGTTGCTGGATAGACGATATGTCTCTACTATTCTTATTTCTGACAGTCCAAATATGCTGACACGTGCACAGAGGATTCTTTCTCTCCGTCGTCTGTCATTGCACCTATGCCTCCTTCTCGCCACAGTGACCGCAGCCATTTGTGCGTAACGCTGTGCCACTTTGCATCTGCCTTTCGAACGTGCTAAATATAGGCGCAAGAACACAGCCCGCTATCTGCTTCAGGTTTGATGAATCACATTGAGGGCGCTAAATGATTACATTTGCATCTCCTCCTCCCAGTATTTTGTGTGTTCTGATAATCTGCATGTATTCTGCATATTCATGAAGGCAAATACGCAAAACATTTAGCGTGTGCTATTTTGCTCTTTTGACAGACGCAATCCTCGGTACTCCCGGTTAGTACATCTGCTTTGCGTGTGCTATCAAGTTTGCATGTGTTTTTATACACGCAAACCTTTGGTAGATTGGACCCTAAGTTACATACCAACTTTTTGCCTTGATATTATCTGCCAAAGACCAAATTCAAACCATACCACTCATAGTTTTTAATGAACCCTGCATTTGTCTCATTATATTTCAGTTGCAAAGGATAAGTGCAGAAAGGACATTTTTAGGGGTTAGTGAATGCTAAAAGCTGTACATGAAGGATAAACCAGAGCAGAGGTGGAGATAACCTGAGTGTTAAAAGCATTAAAACAAAAAAATATTTAAAGTTACATCAAAACTTTGTGTTCATCACTCTTAGGTTCCATTACAGTGGCTGACATTTAACTCACCTAAGAAAGGTTCTGAGGTGAAAATATTTTAGCTATTCAACAGAAATTCAGTCGCTTCAATCAATTATAACAACAAAGAGGCACAAGGCATAAAGAACATTTTCACAGTTTGAGTCATTGTGGGAGCAGAACAAATCACCCATTAAATTATTGGAAAAAGTCGGCTGACGTCTGGGCCACTTTTGTTCTTGTATTAATATTGATTTATGACACTTTCCTTGAAGGGATCTCAGTAAATAATCTTTCAGTACAATGAAAGGTATGCTCATGCATGCACGGCTACATAATGTTTATCTGTAAGGTGTTGAACTTAAGGAGGTGTGCAGTGCTGGGATTCACCTAATGTCTTGAAAGTGTTATTAGTCTCGATAGAACAGTATGTGAATGTTAACAAAGCTTAAGAACTATTAGTGAAAGCTGAGATCCATTACTTTGTTTGACTTTCACTGTTTCATGAGTCTGTTAAACCAGTGTTGTTTTGTTTAACCTCAGTTAACTAAGAGATAAGATGTATACCGTCAAACCATGCATTTAGTCCCCACCAAGAAATTTGATTGGATAAAAGTCATTTCATGTGCACTGATTTTTAACACAACACAAAAGCTTTAAGGAGTATATATTATATCAAATCAGATATTTTGAGTAATTCAATTTGTCCAGCTTAATATAATTTCAATTTACAGTGCAAGTCCCACTGCTCAATTCATATTTATAGCTTAGATTAATCTCTCTTTTTTTGTATTTGTTTGGCTGTTCTCATTACATTTGAAATACAACCAGTTTCCTGTGTAACCAGGTCCCAGTCCTGAAGTGATCTCCATGCACAAAAGATGAGCATTGAAGTTAGTATGGTTTATTATTCCATGTTGATGGACAGTGGAAGCCAGCAAATCTAAGAACAGGTGATTGTCCAGAGGAGAAGTATAATCAAAAACTTTAGAGTGAACAACTGTACCTCCAGTGAATAACTGCGACCAGTATCACTCAAGATTAACATTAAGGTGACAAGCATTCGGACCTGGCTGTTTACACTGTGGATGCACTGAAAAGTTCTATCTGTATTTGATTGTTGGCCACATGTGAGAGTTTCGTATGAGGAATAAATTAGATTTGTGTATACAAATAAACTTACGTAACACAAAGTAGCTGGTCTCATTAGCATGCAGCCACATGAAATAGAATGCAGGTGGAAAAACTTTTCTTCAATGTCTGCAATGTATGTTGTCCATGTATGCCAGTATGATTTTTTTAAACAACTTCATTGGCTCTTTTTTAAAATCCTGTGGGGTCTTCATTGTAACCTCAATGTAAACATGGCTCTGAATGTTTATCTTCACTTCCATTATATCAGCTCAACATATCCCAAAGCTACTTGTGTCCTATTTCTTAGGAAATAGAGTACATACCGGCCCTCTTTGCTGTCCTTTAAGATAACATGAATTGGCCAGAGTATTTTATTTGAATAGAATTTCCTAATTTGTCCAAAGGCATCATGAGCAGTCCATTTGTGTGTGTTAAATTCCAGTTTTGGAGCTACAGAATCTAAATCACCACAAGTTTATGATGTGCCCTCCAGCTAAGTATGCTCTCTTTTAAGAGACTGTCTTGTTCAGTACAAGTTATGTACAAACTGTATGTCTCTTTATTTCATTCAACAATGGCCTCTTGAAACTTCTTTGCGGTTCTTTATTTGTTTTACTTTTTTGTTGACTGATTTTGCCCAACCGTGGGGTCTACTACAAACAGGCCCATGCTGTCGGCTACAGATTAAAACTGTGACAAACACGCACTTACAGGCAGAGGCAGATACATGCACCGTGATTCTCTTTGAGCCATTTTGCCAGGGGCTATGAAATGTGCAACCTGAATGTGTCTCTGAGTATGTGTGTGTGTGTGTGTGTGTGTGTCTCTGAGTTTGTGTGTTTGTGTGTGTGTGTGTGTGTGTGTGTGTGTGTGTGTGTGTGTGTGTGTGTGTGTGTGTGTGTGTGTGTGTGTGTGTGTGTGTGTGTGTGTGTGTGTTCGTGTTCTGCCCTTTGCAAATGTATGTCTCATGATTAATTCCTGTCATTCATCCCCCATATTCCCAAAACCCATCCTCTGTGTCTGGCTCTTTATCTCCTTCTCTGTCTCTCTGGCTAAGTTTCTCCCTCTTTTTGCACTCATTTGCGCTCATCAGCACCTCAGATTCTCCCTGACATTTTTCCCATAATCCTCCAGTACCAGGAAGTTAAGCCCTGCAGGGGCCAGACTGACATTTAGGAACTGCACTCTAAGCAGGATAGCTGAAAACTTTTACATGCAGACACACACTTTAATGCACACACACTGGTAGATATACTTTTGGATACATGTACCTGAAAATCCCCCCACTCCCCATCATGCTTACATGCGGAACTAACGAATTTTAAAGGCACATTAGAAAAGAGTAATGAGTGTGTAGGTTTGGAAATACTTTTTTGACTTTCTCAAAAAAAGAAGCTGATAATATTTTTGTCTTATCTTCTTTTCCTTTTTTTCTTGGTGTTGAATTTGGGCAAAACCAGGACAGCAAGGTACAAAGAGAGACATTTGCTCTGTGTTCAACCTTGGGGATGCACAACATTAGGGGTAACCCCAAATAGTCGAATATTCGACGATTCGTTCTAATGAGCCTTAGTCGACTGCCAACCTCATAGTCGAATATTTGCATATGAAACGTGGATCATTCCATTCAAACCATGGGGGTGCTCAATGTCTAATTTTACATTATTTTCCTGTTTCCCGTAAAATAGTGTCTCATATAGCCTATTTTTATAAAAATATAGACTTATTTAATGTAATTCTGAGAACAGCTTTTGAAGTGTTAAATCTCCTTAAAGTGGTAATTAAATCTCCCCTGGTAAATAAAGGAGGACCATTTAGCGGGGACCTGTGGAGCAGACGTACCTCAGCTGGCCTTCAAGTCTTTCTACTTTCATGGCAGCTCAAAATGTCAGGAAAAAAAACTTCAGTTGATCCTAAAAAATAGTAATGAAGATGAGGAGCAGCTTCATGAAGAGGGCTTTGAGATCAAGGATTACCGGACCACACAAAAACTGTACGGGGCCAAAAGAACGAGCAGGGATACCCAAAGCTGTCCGAAGCCTCAAAAACAATCCACAGCATCCCATCCACCTCCACGCCATCAGAGAGGATATTCTCAAAGACAGGATTTACAGTCAACAGAGAAAGGAGTGCACTTCTGCCTGTAAACACCATGGTTTTCCTCACGTACAATTTGAAAAGACTCAAGCAGACAAAGACGCGATGAAAGACTGTTTTAAAATGTACTGTTAAGAGATTTAAAAACCCTTTAGCTGGTTCAGGTTTGATTTTTGAACATTATACAAATGTTTAGCCTTAAGTTGGACAAACTACCCTCCGCAGCGCTGCTCTCCACTCTGCAAACACTGTATAAATATCTCCTGACTCCTTATTCTATAACGGCGCGTTGTTCCATGTTTAATGGATGGTGGCCTTATTTGAGTTTTCTCTCCTTCATCACCTCGTTGTTTTTGCGTGCAATATAGATTTAAAAAATCTAAGTTTTATGCTTATAATATTCTATTGTCCCCTTTACTTTAAGCTACGAGTCTCTTAATTGAAAAGGGTTATGCGTAATATTGTCATGCGGTCACCATCATGCAGACTTTGGGTCAATAAGGAAAAACAACAAGCATTCGACTATTCGTCGACTATGGGCAAAATCTGATGAATCAGATTCGACTAAGCAAATCCTTGGTCGGGCTCACCCCTACACAACATACAGGAACAACAACAATGTTGTTTATTTTATTGTTTGTGAAATTGGATTTTAGAAAAGAAAAGAAAAATCACCATCTCAGTAATGAGAACATTCACAGAAATGTAGTGGAGTCAAATGTATGATATCTGTCTCTTGAATGTAGTGAAGTAAAAGTAATTAGTTTCCTCCAAAAAATTAACTTTAGTAAAGTTGCTCTAAAATGATACCTCTCCTAATGTTATGTCCACAAAACTGAGTGCTCTTTGTGGAATTGGGCCTCTGCATCCTAATTTTCACTATGGTAGCGTTTTTCGACAGGGCAGCACAACTCATCAGAACACCTGCTGTGCTCCATTCACAAATTGCTGAATATAACGGAGCTGACCTATCTTCCGGTAAACATCTACCTACTGCTTCTAAGGTTCAATTTCTTAAGACTCACATTCAAACCTTAAGTCCGCTAACAAACATTTAACATGACTTGGTTAATATAACTCTATATAATAAATAAGGATGCGTTGTTTTAAGTATGATGTATCACACTTGTATTAAAAAAAAAAACGGTTCGTTTTATTATGTGACAAGGAAGAAGTAGAAGTTTGAATCACATTTTCAGCCAAGCCAACTAAACATTGTGAGTTATTCTTTCTTCACACTGAAATTTTACAAGGGGAAATATCTCTCTTTGAAAAAACTACCACAAAACTGTCAGAAAGTTATGACTAAAACATAGACTAAAATGAGGTTAAAATGAACACTGACTCAAAAGTTAGATTAAAAAGAAAATGGAGTTCCACTGACTAAATCCTGGCTAAAACTACACAAATCACAAGATATGACTAAAATCAACCATAATTTTCTGAAAATGACTAAAACTAAATTCAAAATTAACACTAGTCTCTTGGCAGATCTCAGAAACTTTTACATTGGTTAGGTGGGCACAGTACAGGACTTTAAATTGTATAAGCTCGAGGCGGGCAAAGGGTGTTGAGAAATATATCCTCTTAACAGCTACATCCCAGAACCCATCTGTAAGTTCTGACCCCAATTCAGCTTCCTCCTGAATATTTTTGTATCAGCGAACCTTAGAGGCCAGGGGAAGACCTCCAGCTCCAAATTCTACAACTAAACATCTTTGGCCTCTGGATGCAATTTAGGATTCAGGGCCAAACTTTGGTTTTGGCTTCAATGGAACATTTCGCTTACATATCATTTTTTTTTGTTTTTTAATTCAAACAGAGTTAACAGTACAACACATCATGTTGTACATACAGTATAAGCACAATTTCTTCTTTTTGGATGGCTGTATGTTGACTTCAAATAAGCTAATTTTCAGTCTATTATTAAGTGATTCACAATCAGAGTCAAAAAGAATATAAATTCCAACCACATAGTTTTTTTTTTAAGGCTACTCCATGAAGTGCTGACACAGATGGAGAAATTCCTGGATCAAAAGTAGAGAAAGAAAGAAAGAAAGAAAGAAAGAAAGAAAGAAAGAAAGAGGGGTGATTAAATAAAGCATAGTAAAGATATCCAATACATTGCATTATGCCATAACATAAGATCCAAAAAAATCCAAAAATTCAGAATTAATTTCAAGTTTCCTGTTAATCACATACTGTACAAGGCGATGCAAAGTGTTGCCTCCAGTTACATTTCTGACCTCCTCGTTCCATACTCCACTTGTCATCCACTGAGAACATCTAACCCTGGCCTTCTTTCCATCCCCCGCTCCAACTACAAAACCAAAGGGTGTCATGCATTTGCTGTCTATGCCCCCTCTCTCTGGAATCAGCTCCCTCAATACATCAGGTCTGCTGAATCATTAGATTGCTTCAAGGAGCTACTCAAAATTCATCTGTACAGACAAGCCTTCATATAACCCTTATTCTGAGTTCTATGGTTGTTTGTTTCTTTATTTCACTATTATTTGCATAATGCATTTTGATTTTGTGTTGTTTGTTTTTATTTCTGTGCTTGTGAAGAATTTTGTAAAAAAGTGTTTTAAAAATCTTATGTAAAGAACATTTTACTTACAACACAATACGATACAATGCGGCATACTACTGTATGATATGTTATGATACGGTGTGATACAATGCAATACTGTCGGAAACTTTAAGATATATTATGATGCAGTGCGACTTGATAAGGGCCAATGTGAGAAAATATAATATGGTTCAACACAATTTGATGCAATAGGACCGTGTTGGACCGAAGTGCTGAAATAATTTTGCTTTATCCACAGTAGTACTAATGTACAAAAAACATCAACATGTTAACAGAGCAGAGCAAATCAATGACAACCATGGATTACATATATTGCACATGATATATTTCCACATTGGATTGGAAGTGTTACAGCAGCAAAGTAGACAGTGCAAAACAGTATAAAGCAAACAAGAGCCTATAAAATATCAATTATTAAAAAGTTATTAGCAATTAAAATTAAAGAAGTAAAAATAAGCATATCTTACAACCTATATACACAGCGTATATACATAACTATATAAGTAAATTTACAAATATTTCCAAAACCAATGACGCGTTGAAAAATGTGCACAGACTTGTAGCCTAAGTATAAACAATGTACAGAACAGAACTGGGAAGATGGGTGGAAAGACATATTGCACATGTAAGAAGAGAAGGATGAAGGATTCTTATCTTATTTTTAAACGACAACACCAAGCCTTTGGATGGCCATTCAAGACCTTTTTTTTTTTTTCACATTTCAAATGTTTTGTATGTAAGAGCCTAGATACAAAATAACAGTAAAGATGAATAAAATGAATGCAAATTAAGTGGAGGAAGTATAAGGAGCAGCAGCAGTTGGGAAGAGAGATCAGAAAAGCAGCACAGGTGAACAATGATTGGATTACATACCTCCACAGTATGTAACTATTGGTACCAGCTAATTAACCCATAAAGGTATGAGCTCAGAAATAATACTCTTCCACATACTTAAAGGGACTGGACTCAGTTGTATCTTAAGGAGAAGCGTTATGCTGTGTCAGAGTTTCTTAGCGCATCGCTTGTTCTCAGAAATCTCTAAAATGTTTGTCCCCCTTCCCCCTCCCTCTCAATCCATCCATTCATCCATCCTCCCAAAATCCCCTCAGCTTTTTTAGTGTTACCCTTAAAGGCTTATTAGCACCCCTCCTGTGTGTGTACGTGTCTGTTTGTCTCTCATGCACTCGATCTAGCATCCTTCTCCTCCTCTTCCTCCCCTCATCTCTCACACTATATCCCTGCCCATCTCCTGCACCCCCCACCCCCCAATAATAGCCTCTGGCCATGAAAAGTTTTACAGATGTGAGTTGGCAGACCTTGTGTGTGTGTGTGTGTGTGTGTGTGTGTGTGTGTGTGTGTGTGTGTGTGTGTGCGTGTGTGTGTGTGTGCGTGTGTGTGTGTGTGTGTGTGTGTGTGTGTGTGTGTGTGTGCATGCTGGCAGACCTTGAGACCTGTCAGTGTTTCACTGTGTCAAACGAGGACGCTGGCATCCTGCCGACCTCTCATCCCCCCTCACTCTCTAACACTTTTTCTCACACATACACACGCACACATGCATACACACTCAATCGTGCAAACTCACAGACAGTGAAGAAATCCCAGCCCTGTGGCTCAAACTGGGCACAGATCAGAATGTTGCAAACTACTTGCTAACTACCCTGCAGATACTGTTTTTCGACAGGCCGAGTTGGCCCCTAAAAACTATTTTGCTGCCTGGCACTTGCTTTGGATGCACCACACATGTCTTCCATAGCTGCCTGGAAGACACGCTAGTCCAACTTCAACAAGTTTACTCGTTGTCCATGCCCAACATTTCAGCCAGCAGTAACTCCAGTACAGGCTGCACGCTAATTGAGCTTGCAGAGTAAGTTTTACCTTGAGGCCCACTGTACAATCCACCTCACTGCAGCCATGAAATACAGCAGTCAGAATGCTTTAACAAAAGTGGTTGTTAGCCAGCTGAGCACTGTCTGAAATCTTCTTTCCTCTAAGCATTGAGATACATGAATTGGAGCATTGAAAATTCCAGTTGTGTAACTCTCTAAAACCAAGAATCTGACAAGCGTTCCAACTAAACTTGGCGATTAGGAGTGTGTGCAGATCTCTTTTCTTTTCATTCTGCACCTAGCTACCCGTTAATTTCATGTGCAGAAAAATGGATAGCCATAAAGTCATTGGTGGAGTATCTGTCCTAAACTGCATCATTACTGTCTGATTCATGACATTGCATTGTCATACAAATATTATTTACAAACTGATGTTGTGAAAAGTTTGAACACAGGTGATGAACTCAGATGAAATACTGCAAGCCTTAGCTGTCTATCTCCCCAACCAGTTCCTCCTGCACACCGTTAAGCACACATGGAGCCACCTTACTGCTGATAATACAGTTTTTGTATTTCCCAGCCTCTCTGAGTTTGTTTGACTCTTCTGGCCTGACAGAGGAGGACTGATCTGGCCTTAAAAGAGATTTCAGTGTATTAAAAAAGCCATTACCATTATTAACACTATCAGTAAAAGTACATCAAATCAAATCCATTCAAAGTTTCATGATCTGATTCTGGAAAATGACAGGATAGACCAAACTTTGCTCTCCATGCCAGGTTAGAGAGGCTTCAAATGGTGATTGAAATGTGCTTGCACAGCTGTTATTTTTACAGTTTGTATTAACTTTGATTAAGGGCCAAGCCATCACTGCCATAAAGGAAAAACATTTTTTCAATATTTCCTAACCTCTGGACTTTTTAATGTGTTTCTAAAATTACCTTAATGTGTTATGGACTTCTGTGTGAGAGCCTGTGTACCTGCCAAATTAGTACATTTGGACTTTTACAGCATTGATATCAATTTACACACTGCCGTCCTCTAATGGAAATATTGGAATTTAAAGATTGCACTTAACTTTAATTTGGAGGGAAATATTGAAGAGTTTTGTAGCTACTTGTTCTGGTATAGGTGGTCACTCTGAACAAGCTTAACCAACAACCCATGCTGTGATCTTCATCTGTGTCAACAAGTCTTACAGCCCTTCGTTTCAAAAACCTCTAACACGGGCTGAGTTACCACCTCTAAATGAACTGCCTGATCTGAGTGAATTTTGCTCAGTGTTTGCTCCACATTCAACCGTGGAGACGCACGATATACAGGTATGACTAAACCACTGAGACAAACAGAACTACACAAACACAGTTTACTGTCTTTGGGATCAGATTTCAGAAAAGATAAGGGAATTCATGAGCTGACTTCAAAGCAAAAGTAGTGAGTAACTAGAGCACTGATAGAAATTTAGTGGAGTAAAAAGTAAAATGATGGTCTTCTGAATGTAGTGGAGTAAAAGTAATAAGTTCCCCAAAAATAATACTCAAGTAAAGTACAGATAATCAAAAAATGTACTTAAGAACAGTACTCAAGTAAATTTACTTTGTTACTGTACACCACTGAGTATGACGCAAAGATGTGGAGTTGAGGTCAGCCTTTAGCTTCCTCGAACAGTTACAAGGTGCCCGTCTGTCAGTCAAGTCAGCCGTGCCCCTGATTATGCAAAACTCATAAGTTTGATACTTTTTAAAATACAGAGTTATACAAAACATTCACCCCTCATACAGTGTGTACTGATAGAGAAATTAGCCATTCAGATCAAAACCGTTTTTTTGTACCTGGCTGTCAGCATGTTTTTTTTTTTTGTGCTGTAAAGATCAAGTAAACTGCAGTTTTTAACACTTTGCATCACCTTCATTTCTCATAGGCAAAGGTTGCCACTTGATTAAAGTGCAAGTCCCATAAACAGGCAATAGTCCTCATTGCGGCGGTCACTGGTCCTACTCCTGGACACGACTATTTGCTGCATGTCTTCTCCTAGTGTCATGCACCCACGCTTCATTTGCAGATACTAAAATTACAGCTATATTCCTGCTGCAGCAATGGAGGATTGCTTGTGGTACATCTGGAAAAAAGTATCCATCAACTATAGTTTGCTCTCTTTTTGAATGTTTGGAATAGGTGTCATACATCTGTTTTCATACCCTTAATACTTGTAAGACAAGACATTATGTGGACACCAAAACAGCATGGCAAACTGTAAACAAATTACCATAGTTTGACAGTTTGATAGGTTGCGAACATGGACAGCAATGTTGCTAAGTACATGTCCTGCATCTCCAAATCAATATAAGCTAAAGGGACAGTTCCCTAGAATCCATGTGTCCTAACAACAAAAATGTTAAAATCAAAGTAAACAGCAAAAGAGATCTTGCTGTCAGAGCAAAACCCTCTGCATATCTAATCAGGGCAGATGAAATCCAATGTGTGCAGTTGTAGAATAGCAACAACAAGCCAGTCACCACAGATTACATTTCCACAATTAAGGAGGAATTCACATTTCCATTGCTCATCATGGGTACCCGCATGTTGATGTTTTAACATCTTGGGACATGCTGTGGTGAAATAAGAAACATACTTACAGTGGCAGTGAAAAAATACTTTCCAATTGCAGCCACAATCTCCCATTACCAGTGAGATCTTGTGTTTACTAAGGAGAACCCTAACAGAAATCTATCTTATAACACATTTTGATGCTACTTATGTTGCTTCAGAAACACTATTTGATCTGACTTTTGTGCATCATGTGAATGTGAAAGTTGTTTTCTAATCAACTTTTCAGATTTTTAGTTTTTACTCCTCTAATGTCAGATACATTTTGAGCCTTTGTGATTATGTCTGTTCATTATAACCATACCAACTTCAAACATGAGTTTAACATCACAATTTGTCAAGATACAACATTTTTGTGGAGACCCATTCAATTCCCTAGGTACGAGCTCAAATCACCACCTGGGGTTTTGGGGATCACTTCCCTGAAAACCAACCAACATTGCTGCATAAATCACTTCCATACAGACATGGTGAACTAAGTAACATGACCCTATCACTTCAGTAAAAAGTACCTTAAGTTAGTAGATTTTTACCAGTCATTTATAATTTAAAGTTAGTCTCAAAATTAACTTTAAATGATAAATGACTGGTAAAAATTGCCATGTACAGTGTTCCTCCAGCAATCTGTGAATCTCCTTATCTGACACTACCCTGTGGCAGCAGTAACAGACAATAAACACAACTAAGAACAACCAGCCTCGTTGATAGACTATTTTGTGATGGGTTTCATAACCAGCTAAATTATCTGTATAAGAGCTTCAATATTGGTTGTATAAGCTCTTGAACTGGCAGCAGGTACAGTTTTTGGTGTGGACATTTGTTTCAGAGTAAGATGCTCTGTGTTCAGAAAAGACCGCATGTCTCTGCAGTGATCATTGGGGAAAAAGATCCAACAGAACTGTAAGCACTGAAGTATAAGGGAAAACAGATACTGCTGTCAGCCACAGGTGCTGCTGTGTGTAGATTACCATGCATTGAATGCTTCTCGAGTTCAACCAAAAGTAGAGAAAATTGGAAAAATCTTCAGAATCTCAAAGAAGACACTCATCCAGAGTTACCCTGTGTACTTCAGCTGATGTAATGAGTATGCTCAGATGAACTTGACCTTCATTAAATTTCTGAAATGTTATACACTTCATAATTTAATTTATTCTTGACAAACTCCCACATACACTCTTACTTTAACATCATGTGACATCTGGACAGTGATGTGACCTTCCAATATGAAACAGGCAGTTGCCACAGGGAAAATACATTTAAAATCATCATGCTCTCCTTAAATCTATTTCTCTCTCTGCAGTTTCATGCCCTCTTTCTTTTCACTTTGTTCTCCTGTCTTTGTCTTACGCGTCTCCCTGTCTCGTTCGACCTTTTTCTTTGTGCGCCTGTCACCTTATCGCGCTCTGCCTCTGTTTCTCTCAATCCGGCTGCAAGGGGGAACAGATGGCACTGATCCATAACTTAGTTAAGTGACTGACTTTAATGAGAAAGGACATACACACAGAAAGAGAGAGACAGCAAGAACGATGGAGATTAAAAGGGAAAACCAGATGAAAGCCGGATGATTCCCCTTCATGTAAGACAAAGCTAAGGCAGGAGGCACTTGAGTCGCAAAGTTTGAAACCTTTTATGTCAACAAATAGCAATACAGAAATATCTGGCATTCAACACTCTGTCCCTCAGTTTGCCGTACACAAAGCTGCAGCATACTGAAGACTTGGCAAGAAGCTGAAGAGTGTATATAACTCTAACACCAAGAGCATCTTCTATACACAGCCAGGACACTGCTTCAGGAGAGATACATCATGGTTAGAAGGTTAATCAGATTAGAAGAATCAGGTAAATCAGAGTGTTCGGGTGTGGGGTGTGAAAACCTGCAGTCTGTTTATGTTACAAGGTAAGGGTCTGAATTGCTTGTCAGTGTAAGAGTGGTATATCCACAGTCTGAGTTTGAATACTGTGTTTCTCTGAAACCTGTAGTTCCAAACTTTTTATTCAGTTTGTGACATCTTAAGATAAGAATATCTCCATGCTAATTTATGGACATACCTTAAGCCATTTTGACTTTATCATTTTTAATTTGGGAACTGTAATTTTTGTAGCAGCTCAGAGATAGATCAGGTCAGATTATAAGATAGGCTCTTGCAAAGATACGCAAATGTGTATTGACGATGGTCATCATATCAAACTACTGAATTAGTTAATGTAGTTATGCAAATGGTTATGGATAGTTATGCAAATTAGAATCCCGACAGGGTGAGCTGATAGCTTAATCGTTTGAATTCAAATTAAAGTGAACATTTCCATTGAGGATAATGTTAGACAAGTTGAATGAGATTTACAGGAATATTTATATTGACATTTCTGTCCTCATTCAGCTCTCCTTCTTCTTGGGACTATGCAGTTAACACACGAACACATAAATGAGGCAAATGTCACAACTTATAACAAAACTGCTATTATCATTAACGCTTATGGTTTACATTACATTGTAACAGTGGTTTGAAGTGCACCGCTTTTAACTGTAACCCCTTGTCTTTCTTACCAGTGCCCTCTCCTGTACTTTGCATATTACAGATTCTCTTGGTTATTCATAATAGAAACTAAAAGTCAGTACTAATGGCACACTTTATGATGCTATAGTGTCCTTTTGCAGGGCATCACATGATGCTAACTTGTCTGTTTTCACTGGACAATAACATTAAATGATCGTGATCTTACAAGTCTTTAAAGTGGCAGTTAAATGAGGTAGATATGAGTACAAAGAAGACAGGAACAATATTGTCCTGGTTCTAAAAGGGCATAAAGAGGACTGGAACCAATGCAGAGCTGGATGATGACACAGGTCAGAATTAATTTGACATTTTTTGTGTGATTTCTTCTCTGAATTTATCACCACAATCATTGCTGACTCCTACTCAGCTTTTATTTTTCTTCCTCTTGCAGCTACTGTCCTTTCCCATCTGTGTGAGTCTCTGTTGTGTGATGAAAGTGGAGCAGACTTGTTTTCATCGCTTTCTAGTAGAGTCCTCCAGAGATGGCCCTGATGACTTCTTTGCACCACACACCAAAGCCACTGTATAGTAGCTTGATGGAACATTGGCTAGGAGCATGGTGATGCAGAGATGCAGAAGTTCTTTATTTGTGTGACACACTGAAGTATTTCTGTCAATAAACACATGTTCAATTTAAGCGCTGGATGGGCAAAGATGCATTCACCTGCTCTTAAGCATTTGCCTGGAACGCAGGCCAGGATCTTGCTCGACCAGAAATTGTTGGGACCCAGTAGCTCCTCGTACAAATAATGCTGGATTCCTTAAGATGAAAACTAACATCGTTTGTTGCCACAGTGTCAACAGGCAGAGGTGAAATATGCAGGACTCCTTTAATCAGATTGATACTGTTTGATCAGCATGTGTGATCAGATGCTTCTGCTGTTAAGCATTAATCCCTGTTGTTATGGAGTACTGAACAATCAGAAGTATTCAACACAGCCAGGTTGTATTGTATTTAAATGCCTAAATCAGGTCTGTGTAATCATTGTCTGATTTCTGTGCAGGCTCATCTTTGACTGAAGATACAAACAGATTATAGTCACACAATGTAGTGAGACTTTACATGCAGAAGTGGATATTAGCTATCAGTGCTGCCATATTTAAAAGGGAATTCACCCTTACAGTGCAGGAGCAACAAAAAGTATCAGAGGAAACACTGGACTGATGCAGGCAACCTGGATAATAAGTAACATTGCAACACTGTGTTGTGCAGAGCCAGCATAATTTGTTTACACACACAGAAAACTTCGAAATACATGATTTATTAGCACCAGGTGAAACAGTACCAGACGTATACTTCCATCAGTGTTGTAATAGGGTGATGCATGATGCATCTAAAGTAGGGTGCACCACTGTGTGTTTGCATGTTCTCCCTGTGCCTGTGGGGGATCTCTCTGGGTGCTCAAGCTTCCTCCTACAGTCCACAGACATGTTCATTCACTTCAATTTGTGACTCCGAATGTGCCTGTAGGTGAGGATTTTCCGTCTCTATGCGCCAGCCCTGTGATTGACGAGTGACCTGTTCAAGGTGTAACCCACTCGTCCCCCAGTGTCAGCTGGGATTATCTCCAGGGCCTCACAACCCTCAGAGGGAAAAGCAGGATAGATATTGGATGGATTGATGGATACTGAAAATAGATGCCATTTAAAAACATCAGAGAAGTCCCAGTCACTTTTTATTAAAATAAAAAAAATCCTACCTTCCTACTCTTTGCCAAGATGTGATGTAATATCTATATTGTTCATACAGATCTGTCCAGTGTGGGACTGTTCAAAGCCTCTGAAAATTCCTGGGTTTGTAGCGGCTCTACTTGCTGCAGTCTGCCTCCCCTTGCTTGATACCAGGGTTTAGTTTTGTCTTCCCTTTTCTGCTGCAGGGATTTACTGGCCAATGTCCCATGGGGAATAAACAGACAGGGGCTAAAACACTTTCATGGGGGTGTCATCTTTTTAGACA
This sequence comes from Notolabrus celidotus, assembly GCF_009762535.1. Classification (NCBI taxonomy): domain Eukaryota; kingdom Metazoa; phylum Chordata; class Actinopteri; order Labriformes; family Labridae; genus Notolabrus; species Notolabrus celidotus. The sequence continues at coordinate 17,923,536 of NC_048287.1, read as the reverse complement.
ATCGCCTCGCTGTGTGATCTTTGGATCTGATGTACTAAATGTACAATAACTGCTATGGACACAAGTTGTTTCTTTGGGATTTGGTCAAATTCCAGTCCTCATTATCTGATCACAGAGGGGTCAATACTTTCATCAAGACATTAGACAATGACTCAGCCTCAGGGGGGCAGCCCTGCCTTCAGGGGAGCTGTTACAGTGCCTTCAAATGGACTCCAGCTAATGCTCAGAGTTGTTTTATTTGATGTTAGGCTCATGTGGGTTGAAATATTGCACAGTTTTTCTTTCCAGATAATCATAAAAGGCCTTGAGTTGCAGTAGAGAAACCATGCTTTGTAAACCTTTTGCCTTTAAACAACACTTTTTCAAAAAAAGTCTGCTTCTAATGAAGACCAAGGTCAACTTTGATATCACTGAAGAAAAGAAGATTGAATAGCAGACTATAGTTGCAGATTATTTCTGCATGAAAATATGAGACTCTGGTCAGTTTGTAAGGTCTGAGCTTCAGCTTCAGTGAACATGGCGTTACAAAAACGATTGCGAAATGCCGAATTGCTGGTTTAGAAGGACGAATGAGGTAAGGGGAAAATTAAGAAAAGGATAATAATATTATAATATGATAGTTCTTAATGGAGAATAACACGGAGAGGACAGTTACAAAGAGACGTAATACAAAAAAAAGACACAAAAAGGTGCTGTGAATGGAGTAAATGAGAAGCAGAGATCAGAGAAGAGTATTTCTCAGGGAAAAAAATCCCTGACCAAACTGAAAATATAATCTTCTTATCCCATAATTTCCTCTCTTACTTATTTTTTTACCAACCATTTCCTCTTTTCAATCAGTTTTCTCTCACTGGGTCTCTCTTCTTACTTCCTTAATCCTGTCTTTCTCTTTTCACTCATTTTCCTCCTCTGCTGTTTTCCTCTCATCTCCCACACATCTTGTCACACCTCTTTCTCCCCCTGAAACTCCCATGTGGAGGTCTTTAAAAGGCGACCAACTTAAAAAAAACCTACCACCACCGTTCTTTGACACAGCAATAAACTGAGGATTGACCAGTTTCAGGAACAAAAAGCACAAACACAAAACATGAGGTATGAGCAAAGATGTAATGGTACTAAACTTAAGCTCACAATAGGGGACATGTCAGACAAAAGCAAAGATACAAAGACTGTGAGACAAAGATTTGAGAACCATTAAGATTTGTATAAACAGACCAATTTCCGATTTTGGGCTACCAGCTGGGTGAAACTAAGTTGGTCCTGTCTCTTACACTGGACTTGGCCATGACCGACTCTCAGACTTGAACTTACAACGTGTCATAGCTAGTCCTGCTCTTATCATGCCTGTCATGAACATTCGCTGAGTGTTGAGTGTTGCCAAGTAACAGACTTCTATCCTCTTTTCTCTCTCATCAAAATAGCTGCATATGGTGTAGATAATACAAAGTAAAAGAAAACAATTAAGAGATAGAAACATGTAAACTCACAGATTTGTACAACATTAAAAAAAAACTAAAAACTAAAAACACCAACAGGAAAAAAACAAAATCTTTCAATAAGGACTAGGGAATTAGTCTGTGATACTGGGGAAGAATTCCTTTCATAGTAACTACAGGAGTGGACGACATTGACAGCCTAGAGCTGGCGCCATTTGCATAAAACCTGAGAGCAATCAGCACCTGCAGGGCAGTGCTGCATTTATATCCTACATACATATGCTGTGGTTGAGAGGAGAGCTCTTCGAGTAATTTAAACAGCGCTTTCTTTCCGAAATGACACCTTAAAATCAGCTAACTGTCTGAGTCGTGTCTGATCCTGGATGACTATCTCTCAACAGAATGCCCCTTCATTGATTTTCCTGTATGCAAGAAGCACCACCACTGTAAACTCCTTCGAGTTTTGTGACCGTTCTTTTTCCCATTCTTATTAGCTTGATTAGACCAACAAATCTGTGCACCCACAATTAACTACCATATGCCCATAAGGTAAACCTAGGTGTAACAAAAACAGGGTTTGAGTCTGACTGGTGCACAGGGCATAACTATAAGTTGGCTGTAACTTTCAGCTCCTAGAGGGAAATTATGTAACACCAAGTTGTACTCCGAGCTGTTGAATTTATCTCAAAGAGATAAATGGCAGATCTGAATTGTTAATAGTAGGTTCTTACTTCATATTAGTCCCTTATCCCTTTAACTCATGTTGGGCATTTTACTGCAGAAGAAAAAAACAGTACAAAATGAATCATCAGTAGCATAAATTCTTCTGTCATGTAGTTTATACCGCGATTTCCCTTGATCCTATAGAAACATTTTTGACTCAATAAGCAGTCAGAATGTCAACATTACTGAAGTAGATGAAGTTCCCAGTTTTTACTTGCTGTGTTGACAGCATTGCTGCTTTTAAATTGCATATGCATGACTGACATGGCAAAAAGCTTTACAAGTTGAATAGATTTCCATTACATGGAAAAGGCTGAAAATTCATAAGTAATGCAAACTGAAAAACTGAAATGTGACAGAAAATAGAAGAGTACCACAAAAAGCAAATACAGACGCATTTAGAGGAAATGTTCTGAGTAGTACAAAGTCAAACACAAAGAAGCAGAACATGCAACAAAGAGAGGCTGTACTGTATTTTTAGATATCACAATGAATGCCTTTCACTTGCCTTTGTTTGTAGTAATTTTTGGCCTCATGTATGTGTCATGTATTGTCACTGTCTCCAGCACTTTAGCCTCGTTTCTCCTAATGACAATCTTTGAACAGTTGAAGCATGTTTGCCCCTTTCAGCTAGTGCTTATATGACAACATAAAAACATGGCTCCTGAAAATGTTCAAAACAGTGCTCGGCTGATGCCATTAGTCCTTAAAGTGGAGGATGGATGGATGGATGGGTTATGAATACAAAATATTTCTGAACTCCTTCCAAGCTGGCAGCAGCAGATGCAGCTGCTGATTTGACTGGGGGGAAGTATTGTTGGGTTAGCTGGTTGTTGGCAGACTCAGAACCTGATGGGCTCTTTGGCATGGTGTTGTGAAGTGAGTCCACGATTGCAGGTCCTCCGCTGGAGTGACAGCATGTCATGGAGAGGGGTGGAGGTCATTGCATATTATAACAGAGTTTATCTAACATCCTTTAAGCCAGGACTCAGTCCATGTGTCCCCTGAGTTGTACTCTGCCAGGCCTGCAGCTTGTAGCAGCATAGAAAGGAGACCAGCTGCAGCAGTCTGATACAAAGTGCAGAGGAGAGTATTGTATAGGCTGGAGCTTCTTGAAGATGACGGAATGGTTTGCTAGCATACCCCTTTTCATTTCTTCAACTGCAACTCACTTTCACTTTCTCTTACCTTCAAAGTTTCGAAAACTTTTTTTTCTTTTAAATTTTAATCAGGTTTGCACAAAATCTTTAAGACGGGTATACAAAGTCACCGATGATATTGCTCACAGCTGGGGGAGCTTACTTCAAAGATGTCAACATTGAGACAGATAAAATCCCAAAATTTTATTTTAAAGCACTTCCCTTTCGTAGTTATAATAATATGTGCTTCATTGCCAACACTAATATTTGTCTGCTCATCTTGTGTGCCTTACAGGGAGAGAAAAAATGAGAAGCAAAGGAAACTTGTTGGATGACCTTGTCGTACTTGGTGAGTCTAAGAAGGAGGCACAGTGAAAAAAAAATTGTGTGGGGTAAGTTCTTCATTTGCTTTTGTACTTTTAAGGAACACTGGCTTGTATTTATTTGCATAAAACTTTTATGGAAAAAAAGACAAATCAAAGACATGCTGTTTCATTGTTTCTAAAAAGTTCTTGCTTTGGGACCAGGTCAAACATGCAAGCTGTTTTTCTGTTTAGTCTTGTAGATATGCCTGGTTTCAATCAAGTTCTGACAGATATTCATCCACCATGACTTATTTTGTGAGTTAGGCCACTCACTAAATAAGTTAGCAGTCTAGGCACTGTTTACTTGTTTTTTAAACAACCAAGATGGCAAATCTTAATTTTAAAAGGTCTGAACCATGGATGTGCCCATTTCATCCATTAAATGTTGCTTGATCCGAAAAGGCAACTGGTAGTCACGATGGGTCGTACGTAGGGTCGTTATCCTAGTTCCTGACAGTCGTTAGCTTGAACCTGAACACACCCACGACTCTTAGAGGCTTATATTTTCTAGCTCTTCCCCAGTCTGGTCAGAACTGAAGAAGCCTTTCAAAGGAGAGCTGAAATGTCCTCAAGAATTTCGACCAAGCCCATTTGCCTTTCGGATCAAGCTTTGAATTACCATGGCCTGGATGACTGAGAACCTTCACAGACATGATTAAACGTCATCACCCTCGCAAGTCAGCACCCAAGTCACAAGTCAGTTAACGACATTTCTTTTTATTGTGGGCCAGAAATGCCCGTCACATGTTGTGCCCGAACTGTAGTCTGTCTAAACACTAGCCGGACTGTAGCTCTGGTTGATGGTTCAATACTATAATGCTCTGCTACCAGTCTATTAACAAGCACAGAACACAGATAGCATCTTGTAGCATGATGCACTTTGGCAGCATTTTGAACCAGAAAGTGGAGATAAAGTTGTACGTAGGCTGCGTCTGGTTAAGCTAGCATATAACCAGCACCAAAGGCCAGGTCAAAGGTCAAAGCTCCGCTGATTTTAGCTTCATTAGGCAAACCAATCTGTCATCGTTTACCTGTAGACTCTGTGAACCTGTGTTAAGCTGTGTTAAATAAATCATGCTCATCTTTGATTGTTTTGAGCTGAGTTAGTTGCAACTGGACCAGTTGCTTAGTCGGAATTTATATCAGAGGAAATTCCAAACTGATTATGGCCTCTAACTTCACAAACTGGAAGGAAGGTACCTGAAGATGTAAGTGTCTTCTATTAAATTAAACCATTCCAAATGCTGTGTATTATGTAGACTACAAGACATGGATTTAATGGATATTATAATCCCTAGCAGCCTACACCATGTTTTTTTGTTGCTCTGATTGGTTTTTACATAGAGAGTTGATTGTCTCAATCCGTGGTTATCATCCCTTGAAAATCAAGTAAGCTGGACTGCATATTGGTCTGGTAATGCCAGGTAAGGAGGTTCAATCAGTCCTTGGTATTTCAAGCAAACAAACGATAGACTGTCTGTTTTGTTGTATTTACATTCTTTCATTCAAACATCCTTTTCAAGTATTTTAATTCATGTTTTTAACGGACTCCTGCCATAGTTAAACCCATTTTTATTGCGACAATATTCTTATGCATATCCAACTGCATAGCAGAGATTTTCTTGCCTCACATCTGCCAGAAATTCATTTGAATAAAAAAGACAAATCCTGTTCAGCTAAACCAGCATATACACCTCAAATTTGCACATTTTCCAGGAACGATAAAACCTGCCAGAACCTGTAGAAAACATCATGTTTAGTCAAACACGTCATGGCCAAAACCACTGAAAGTGTATAGAGAAAAAATCGCATATAAACTGGTCAGGAAATTATGTTGCATATAATTTTTTCTATTCTGGATTCACAACTGAAGAGTTGCATCGAGACCAAGGCCTCAAAACTTGTCACGAAATGATGTCCTTTTGCGTGTTTCCATCCTTTGAATGATCATGGGTTAGGTGAGTTGAGGTAAGGGGGTGAATCTATAGAAGATGAATGAGTGGGCATAGGAAAAAGGTGTTGAGATGGAGGCAACATACTCGACACACCAAGATTGTTGTTTCAGTGCATGAATGAATAATTGATCAGTCATGGGAATTACCTTCACTATTCTTGTAGAGGTTTGCTTGAGGTTATGCTAAAGAAATTGATGGTTTTATTAGAGAAATACTGTTAATAATATATAAGGACTTGATTTCTTCATCATTTCCTAATTAAACCCCATCAATCAAGGAAAAAACAAAGCACAGACAGCAGAAGATTTTTTTTGTTTTGCGGTTTTGCAAGAAGGAAAAGAGTTATGTGTAATTTAACTAACTGCTGCTCGTTTCAGCTCAGCGGGAAAACAAACAAAATCAGCTTCAGGTTTAAGAAATGGTTGACTGGATGGATGGGTTAAATATTGGACAGAAGGTGGTTTGAAGTCTGGGGGAGCAAACTGCTTATGGGTAGTTCAGGCCAGACAGGGAGGTGATGAGGGTAGCGTGAATAAAGGGAGAGTGGGGAGTGAAATAAGTAAAACACACTCCTCTGTCCACTCTTTTTGTCTCTTACTTCATTGAAGTATGATGTTCAATATGACCTCTTCAGTTATGAATATCGAGCAATAAAAAATAAAACTGTTTGTTTGAAATATGTGTCCATTTTGACTCAATAAATCAACATTTTTAATTCAGTTGAACGAGTGAACCAGTTGCCTTATGAAAGGTCATTTTAATATAATTTTCCATTAAAGCTAAAAATAACCTAATTGCATCTCTCAAATATGCATTTGATTAAATTTGGCTTCAAAGAGAAGCCATTGAAGAGAAAAAAGATTTGTTTTAGTTTTTATAAAGTGTAAATCTGAAGTCTCTGAATGGGCAGATGACATGCAACATTTTAGTTAGTATATTATAATTTATTAAATTTACGGTGTTTATTCTTGCTGCTTTGGCATGCTATTTATAGCATTGTTCTGCACATGAGGGCAGACAGCCGACAACCTTCAGCATTTGTATGAATTATTAAAGGGTGGGAAAGGATGAGAGACAGCGAGAGCAGGAGAGAGCGCAGGGAACATATTGCAGACTGTGATGAGGTTCAGTCTCTCGAAAGCACGATGAGAAGTGATCCTGTTATTCCCCTAGAAGGGTTACTTTAACATCCACGATATCACTAAACAGCCCAGTGTTTGTTTTTAATCCCCCATCCTGTGTATGAGGTTAACTAAAGTAGAACATTAATGTGTTTTTGTTTGTTCTTTTGTATGATTTACTTCCCAATTTGCCCCCATTTTTCAACATCATAAAAGAAGGGTGCAAATAAACCTACTAAATATCTCTATGTTTCTCCTATTAAATCTGCTCCAATAATGCAGCTCCACTCCTTCAACTAGCAAACTCAAAGAAGAAAAACACAATGTTAGTGTACCCATGGCACTTGGTAAAGTTTGGATGAGATTGGCTATGGAAGTAGAAATTGTGATGAATCCACTGTGACTTTAATTTTGTTTTGTTTTTTATTCTGTGATAAGTCTGCTGTCACACCTGAAATGCGCCTGAGTTAACATAATATCATGTGTCATTTTTGTAGCTGCTTTTTAACCCTGTTTGTGCAGTTACAAATTTAGCTTTGCATGACAGTCTGAAGCAAACATGTGTATATAAGGTACATTAAGGGTGGAAAGTAAAACCTCATAATTCTAAAATAATTGTATGTCTTTTAAAATGTGTTATGATTTTATGATCTGCCTGTTTTATTTCCTTTTGTTTTAATTTGCTTGTAAAGCATTTGGTTTTGAAAAGTGTCATGTAAATAAAGGTTTTTATAATGTTTTTTTTATATAAATATATGTATACAGTATATGGTAATTATTATTTTGTCTGATGTTTCATTATATTTTACAGGAAAGTCATCAAGTTCCTACACCTTTACATCTTGACTTTTCATGTCTACGAGTTCTGTGATCTGAGCGCTGTACTGTATGTTAAAGTTTCATCAGATGAAATGCTCATGTATTCTACATACCAGTATCCACTGAAATAAAAACTACCCTTGTTTTGAATGTTTGTGGTGAAAATCTTTGATTGTAAGCAGGTGGGATTCAGGTGTCCAATGCATGGACACACATACGTGTCCCCTGGCTTGACATATTAGCTGATATGCTGGGTCACGTTCAGCAGACACTGCAAGTGTGTGTTTGTATACGTGTGTGTGTGTGTGTGAGTGTGAGTGTGCTTTTGCGTGCGAGAACAAGTAGAGGACATGCAGCCTGGAGCAATGAATTCCAATAGGTTGGTACCCCAAGGATGCACATATACACACCTCCAGGCTACACGCAAACACACCCAAAGACTCAAACACTCACCACTTGTATACAGCTGGAAAGTAAGGAATGTTTTATTCAGAACAATGCAGGAGCCTAAAGAAAATGCTAATGAGCAACTTAAGGATTTCTCACATCCTGCACACTCAGAGATGAATTGATTTGTTATGCGAGTTTGTAAGAGTGTGATTTTTTTCGTGTGAGTCTTTGCATTGCATTATTCAAAACAAGCCACAAACACTTAAAGGGAAAATCCTAAGAGGGGCTCAGGAACAAATATGAATCCATGGCATTGCTTAGAAGGGCTGTGGCTTTGTTGGAGGTGCTGGGGTTAAGTGCTTTGCTCAAGGACATTCTGGAAAACTGGCTAATACTCTTAACCAACCTGACTAGGAGCAAAGATTACAATTCAGCTGCTGCCATCCCTAATAAATGTGATTACAGTGCAGTAACAGTACTTAGTTGTTGAGGATATGTAAACTCATTAAATACTGTGTTTAAAATTATATCATAGGCTGGAGGACACAACATTAGACTGACTGCAAGGTAAGAGATTATTTTTTGTTTTTATCTTTATGTCCTTGTCATTCTCTTTTTCCTAAAGGTGAGGTGGTATTTTGTTTTTTATTCTGTCTGTTTCTTGACCTCAACTTGCAGATTAGTACTTTTTGTTGGGTTTAAATTGCAATAAAGAAATAAAAACAAACACTTATAAAGTGAAACAAGGATCTGATCCTTTTATTGTTGTACAAAATTCAATGCTCATATCAAAATTTATGACTGCAAGTGTTCCATGCAGTGATTTCCACTGCAGAGTCAAGTCTGTTTTTAATGCAGTTCTGCCTGGGGGCCTGAAGATCACTGCCATCTAGTCTTGGTTATTCTGCTTTGTCCCTTTTTGTACAGAGATTTCTCAAAATTCTCTGAACCATGTACAGTACATCATACTTGTCTGATATGCTTAGACATTAGGGGAGGGGTGGGATGAACTCACCTGTCAATCACTCAGACAGATTGGGAAGGAAGGATAACTGACTTTGGACTGTGCCTTTGCTTGTGTTGACGTTTTGGCTGGCCCTTATTTGTTTGAAGGGCTTTTTAAGGGTTAGGAGCATAGACTGTATAAAATATGGACGCAGTATCTGTGATGTCACCCATCTGTTTCTGAAGAGCTGTTTTGAGCCAAAATGGTGGCGGCAGCCATATTGCTTCTGTGGATCCAGTGTGACGTAAAGAGGACGAGATTGAGCCTCCTAGCCAACAGCTACAGTGTTCCTGGGGGCAGCTTTGCCTCTCATTGGAAGACTCGTAATCTCAATATCTTCAAAATTGCCGCATTAGAAAAAAATTCACCCCCCTCACAGTGTGAGCTGATCGAGAAGTGAGATATATCCAGACTAAACTTGTCTTTTGTACCAGGCTGTAAACATGTTTATTTCTGCTGCAAAGATCGTCTTTTTCCCATTCACGTCTATGTGACTTCTGGTACTTCCGGAGCCAGCCTCAAGCGGATCCTCGATGAACTGTAGCTTTTAACACTTCCGCATTGGACTCTTATTTTCTTCCAGAGGTTGCCGCTTGGTTAGGAGTTGGCTGTGCATGTCACATCTAGTGTTGAGCTTGTGAACATAAAGACTGGGCTCAAATGTACAGGTAGTGCATAAATCCATTTCGGTTTTCACATGTAAATAATTATAAATGGGCATGCCTAACTTCATTAAATGATTAAGTTTCAGTGATGAAAATATGAGCTTTATCATTTGATTCAATGTAAAGCTTCAAAAGAGGCATTTATGTATGACTCACTAATCATCTAGTTTAAAGTGCCACACCAGGACACATTTGACACATTTTCACTATCATGCAACCACAAAGAGTTTCAACTCAATGCAAAAGCTGACATTGTTTCTCATTGTTAAGTTCTGATCTTAGTGTTTTTTATTCCAGTTTTTTTTTTTTTTTTGGCCCACAAGCTTGCCGATAGCAATGCCTCCAGCTGTGTGCCTTTGATTTAAAGAGGCATGTTAATAATGCCAAGAGGCCATTTCAGGCAAAGTGAAATATCAATTTTTTCATGCATTTTTTCTGATCTCAGTAAGCAATCTCTGTCTTCCACTCCAACCTGGAACACTGCACACCTTAGCACATGTCATTCTGTCTTCATGCTTTTATCCTCCTCCCGAGAACAGTTTGATATTCTCCCCAAAGTAAAGTGAAATTTAGGGCACAGAACAGAATAATAATTTACTAAAACTGAAATGCAGTAAAATACATTACTTAGACTCTACATTGATTTAAAGTCCCAGAAAGCGCACACACACATATGTTTTTCTTACATTTGATAGTATCAAAAAGCTCACAAGCCGATGAAAAAAACGAAATAAAAAGCATACAGACACTCATATTCTCAAGCAAAAGCTGCTACCAGGAAATGAAAAAGAGAGATCAAGTAGCTGTGTTGATAAGTGTAGAGATAAGGTTAGTAGTGATGGCTGGTAAAGTAAACAGTGCCATAAACTGAAAAAATAGAAGATAATTTCTAATTGTGTCACAGTGGTTATACTTGCACGCTCCGCCCCCTGTCACAGCCACTACACCACTAACTATCCTTATTCAGAGGTCAGCAAATACTGTCACTTGTTAGGTCTTTTTAGAATCTTGGAAAAACACACGCATTACATTTATGACTGTTCTAGAAGGACACAGAGCAGAGGAGAGACACAGCAATGTCATCTGGTCCCTTTGTGTTTTTTATTAGTACCCACCTATGGACTGACGATAGAGAGCTTCACCTGCTGCACAATGACAGACACCCATAGAGTGACAAAAGCAGTAAGAAAGTTACAAAATATACACACACCACCACACTCTGGGGATGCAACAACATAGGTTTAAATCGTAGAGTTATAATCTGAGTAATAATCAGGGTTTCAAGGTTATCATGCATTCATTTCACTACATTACCAATTTGTGTAAAATCCTATGAACAAAATATTAGTGTGTTATTTATTGCTACCTTTTTAAAAAAAACAACACAGTAAATAATTAATCCAAAAACCTATCATAATGTACTGGCCCCTTCTTGTGAGTGATATTGTTCTTTCTAATTAAACTTTGCCTTGTAAGGGGACCTTGAATTCTTTGAAACGCGCCTAAAAATAAAAAGTATTATTATTATTATTATTATTATTATTATTATTATTATTATTATTATTAACAGAAACACTTAGTGTATCGATCCCTTGACGATTGACATTTTGAAGTGCAGCTAATAGTGAAACAAGTTATTAGCTGCATTCCTACCACACACCTTACCTGAATTACAAATGATGACTCAGAGGAAATACTTACTTTTTATTATGCATTATTTTATTTTTTTTAAGCATTACTGACAAATCAAACTGTAAAATAAATTATGAAAATAAATAGAATACATTTTAATGTATGAATGTAACTAAATTTAACTAATCAGCACATTCACTTGAACAAATGTTGCTGTCTGCACCAGCTCTGTGCCAACTGGAGCTTCATCAGCTTCCATCACTCATGCATCAGTTCAACCTGAAGCAGTGTCCTGTTCTTCAAACCTAGTTTTTTTCTGTCACTAAAAAAGCCTGGCCTACATTAATCTATTTTTTATATAAGAATTTAATTCCCTAGAGTATAAGATTTTTGTCCATGGAGAAAATAGGACAGAAAGATGAAAGGTGACAAAAAACAAATAGAGAACCTGGATTGCTTCTGTACTGTTCTTCAGTGTACACTACAAAGGTAAACACAAGATGTGTGGCTGTTAAATTAGCAATCAGCCTAGCTCTTCTGTATTGAAGATCACAGTACAATGGGATTTCTAAAGTCAGTTGACGTAAACAAGAGATACAAGTGACTCATCAGGGACCTAAGTTTAGCTACCCCACATGTCTGTATTCTCTAACAGGGTTTCATCAAAGCACAAAGACAAATACTAGAATAAATCGGTGGAGTGGGAAAGACCCCAAGCAAAAGACTGAAAAATTCCAGGCTTAAAATGGTCAAATCATTGAACTGGAAGAAGTCAGGGGCGTGAAACAGAAGACAAATACAGAAAACCCCAGGAGGCCAGGGACATCTGACATCAAAGGGCAAAATTAAAAAGTGAAAGATTGAAAGTAGGAGAATCTTTGAGCTTTGGAATTTGTTAACATGCAGGCTTTTAAGTAATACGGTGTTTGCTGCAATTTAAAGTTTTACTCAGTTCATTACAATTGAAGATCAACTCCAGATTCACACAAATAATTACCCTTCATCTCAGGTAAACACAAGAATAAGAAATCTATTACTGATACCAAGTGTCTCCGTCTTTCATCTCTTTTTCCTCACTTGTCTCTGTGAAGTCAAAATGGCCTGTTGTATGCTCTAAATATTTGAAAGACCAGGCACAGGCTGCACATTTGTGCTTTCATTTGGACAGAGTAACACACCGAAGAAGTTAATCATTGCATGATATGTAAATCTCCTGAAAATCCGAGAGTATTTTGAAGGGCTTGTTCCCAAATCCTTGCAAATTGCTTCTCCGTCAAAAATATCCAATTGGCTTCTCACAATTAGGTGGCACAGTGTGGCCACTACTGATTATAGGGAGATTAAATGTGTTGCAATTTCGTGCATTGGCAGAAATAGAAAGGTTGTGAATGACAGACCCTTCCTTCAACCTGCATCCCTGAGTCATATAGACATTAGATGTCAGATCGAAGCATTGAACGCCATGGGACTTCACAATTCCCTGTCAAGTTACATCTGAACATGCTGGCATACCATCTCCAAACCCCCGATCTCGTTCAGCAGTGCCAACACGTGTTCTGCTGAGTCAATGCCTGGGCAGTAGGACTGCCTGTAGTATCAAAGTCAGTGTCTTTGTCTCGCTTGCACCAGCCCCTGGCCTCCCTCGTGTACAAGACTGCTCTGTTAAGTCTGTCTCTGAAGCCATAGCAGGAGGGTACTAGTCTGAAACAGCCAGCTGGTGCCACAGTGATGCTGCCAAATTATTAACAATTTGCACTCATCCTCTCTATGACACTCTGGAAAGCTGCCACCTCTATTTAATAAGTTAGGAATCCAGAGGTCATAGCAATCTTTCTAGCTCCCTTAGATCCCTGACTCCAAACATTGGTGCACCCCAAGACCCTTTTCCACTCTTAATTTAACTGAAGTCTCAATGGTATATCAATCACAACCCATTTTATCCTACAACCCATTGTGCTCTAAAACTGTCCTCAAAGTGGAGGTACTTCCTTGACTGCTTTACCCCACCTGAACAGACCTACTTAGCCTCCCACTTGGATAGACATGAGGTGCCGCCTTCAATAATTTACCCATGTGACATATTTGTCCTCAAACTTAAAATAAGTTAGTGTGCTTTATAGATATGATCATCTCTGCTTTGTCTTGACTCACATGATGGTTCAGCCAATGTCTACCTTTTACCACAATATCAATTGGCCCATTGCTTTGGTCAGCTGACCAGAGACGGCCTGTTTTATGGTTTGTAAAGTACATGATTTAATTACATGAGTCTTCTCTTTGTTTGATTGTGAGACATTCGTAAGATGCATGGTTCCAAAAAGCCACACATTTTCGTCCTCCACATCTCATACAGACACATATTTTACCCTCGAGACACACTGGTGTTTTACTGACTTAAATTACAGACTGAAAGAGTCTTCTTATTTTTAATGAAGATCAATGGCTGCAAAGTCCATTTGGGGTGATCGTCAGGTGCAATGGATTCACCAGATGCACAGGACCTTTGCCCCTGAGAGACTGGGTATCAATCCCTTGTGAAACAGTAAAAGTTATGGTAGTACTTTAAGTTATCCAGAGGCATTTTTGCCTTTTATTATATAGGGCAGCTGAAAAGAGACAGATATTTGGCCAGATAGAGACTAGGGGAAGACACATAGCAGAGGGTCGCAGCATAGAGTCAAACCAGCGACCCCTGTGACAAGGACAACAGCCTATTAGGCACACCTTAACCACTGGGCAAAAACCGGATCATTTGGAGATGTTCCAAAACAACCCCTTGGCTTGGATAGTTTGGATATATGTGAACACAGCAATTGCACTTTGAAGTGTAACACAACAAGCAAACCGAAATTGCCTAGAAGAGGTGGTTTCGGCTGGCTTCCAATCAACCCCTGGAACGGTTCGTTTGCGATGAGATTGCAATCAACCTGCCAGCCAGAACAAACATCTGTTTGACTCATCATACTAGTAGTAGTAGTAGACTACACTTGTAGTTTCAAGAATTTTCTCCAGCTTGCCAAACTTGGGGAATTTGTCCTTCTCATCACTAGAATCTTCACTTTTGCCGAGCTGGTCTCAATTATTTTACATACTGCTATCAGAGTTTCTTGGCACTCATGTGACCCTGCTCAGCAGAGTGGTTGAAGCAGCACTCATTTGTGTACTGGCTAACAAGTTTGTAAACTCCTGTATTTTTATGAAAAGTCTCCAACATTTAAAAAATCTGTTCATTCGATGAGTCATTTGACCTCCTCACTGCTACAAGTCAACCAACAAGTTATTTTGTTGTGGGATGACTTGCTGGTGTTTGTTAGTGTGTTGACGCAGGTGTTTCACTGTAAATGATGACCCTTTCAGCCAAATGCATGTCTCGCATAAGTCTTTTGATTTCATTAAAGACATCAGATTAGTATATCTTGACATTATAATTAAATGTGAAACTAAGATGCAACTGCTGTCGTAACCAGTAGCCAAAAGTTGCCAAATTACAGTGTCATTCCTTGTACCTTGTACCTTGTAGCCACTTCCCACTGCAAAGTGTGACCAGTTTGCACAGCCTTTGTTTACCTACATAGTGGAAAAATGAGACTGACGTAATTACGTAAAGACAGCCCTGTGATTGAGTGTTCTTTGGCCCACTTTGCAATTTATAGTGTAAACAGAAAACAACCTAAGTAAAAAAAATGCTGCACTTTATCACTTTTTAAAAATCTGAATCAGAACAAGCAAATGAGCCATAGGTGTGAATACAGCCTGTGTGTCTGCATTTGATGACCTGGTATGAGAACATGCAGAAGTAGCAGGGCATAGAACCAATGCATCTTAATTTTTATTTCCAAACTCTTATTCTGGGACTTTCACTTGAACACACACAGGAATGAGGGGAAACACAGAAATGTGGCATGAAATTATTCCTAAATCAGCAGAGATAGTTTGACTTGCAGGTGGTGTAGATATCCGCTTTAGGTCTGGGGTTTTACACCTGTGGAAAGTCAGATGGAGCCCGCTGGCTACATGACAGAAAACAAGAGAGCTCATTAGCTAAAGCTTTGCCTTCAATTAACAGCGGGCATGAGACATTACAACTTTGAAGCTGGAGTTGAATCTCATGCCAGCACCAACCTTTCCAGCCCCAATCTTACCTTGCTGTTTATCAGCTTATTTTAAAACCATTTCTCATTGTGCAGATGCCTATTACCAGTAGTGTGTTAAAGGTCACAATGCAACCCTGACTTACTGCTTGTAACCAGAATTGTATTAACTAAGAACAGTATAATTAAGCACTACAATCCCCTATGGAAAAGTGAGAACACATAGATGCAGTTTATCTGAAGAATGATAGAGATTAATGCTCGATTCCAGCATCAGCGGGCATTAATGAACCTCTTCTTCCACAGATGTCTCTTACGAGCAGCTGTTTTGAATCACCTGGTCAAATTTGTCATCAGTCATCAAGCCTCTATCTGGGTCTGACTCAAGAGATACAGGGTAAAAACATAAGCTGAAGTGGGAACACGTGACCTCTCCATAGGAGGCTACCCTCATCTATCTATAATTTTCTTTCTGACCTTCTGTGTTTCAACCCATGTCGTCTCTTTTCTTCCCTACTTCAGTTTCCTCTTATTGTACGTATTATATTATTCCTCTTAGTGTGCATGTCTTTTTCTTTTTTTCCTTTCATTTCCCATCATCATTGTCTCCCCAGTCAGAATGACGAAACCAGTATTTGCCCTCTAATTTTAAATGGACTAATGGTAAATGGGCTGTTTTATATAGCATTTTCTCTAATCTTGTGACCACTCAAGCAAATATCTGAAATAAAATACGTTCAAGAAGTTCAAGAACCACAGTGAAAAATCAAAATATTACTCTCTGAATTGCTCTTACTCTTTTTTTTTTTTTTTTTTAACATTTGCTCTGTAGTTTACTGTGAAATCTTCTGATTGCCCCTGAGGCTGCCAAGCTGTAATTTCTCCAGTTTCACTAAGAGAATCAAACTGAAACTGAAAACCTATCTTTATTTTCACAGGGCTGCAAGGGGCTCTTGATGTGGTACATTATCACTCTGCTGGCCACGTATCTATAGGTGTACTTAACATTAGCAAGCCCTGTAGCTCACTAAGTGAGACATCAAACCCTTATTTCTTGCAAATTTGTCCATATTCGATGGATGCAAGAGCCTGGATTCAACATTGACAGCTCCTGTAATAGAAAAAGGAGAGATTTGTGAACAAGCGTAAGGTTGAAAAAGAAAATGTAAAGGTTGAATATTTGCAACTGACCTCAGGGTTT